>NW_027656093.1:0-173616 GCF_964235325.1 Thermobia domestica | reverse complement strand
ATGTTAGGGTTGGTGCACTAAGAAGTACTAACGATGCACTAATGATTGCATTAAAGAGATCATTAGTGCTTTTGAATTTGGCGGTAATTTAACGCAATGAAAAATTCCCCATGCATTTCTTACGGGAGTTTCGTGACTTCCAATTGGTTATATCTACACTAACAGTGAAGCAATAACGAAACTATTAGTATTTTCTGGAAGCACTAACAACGCACTAACGAATGGTACTAATTTTATCGTTAATGCTTGAAGTGAGGGGGCAGTGTGAACCTGGCCCCCCAAAAGTTATTTTTTATAACTCTTACACTAATGAAGCACTAACGTTAGCGGTTTTTGCAGTAAGAAGCACTAACGACGCACTAACGATTGCACTAGCAGAGGTCAATAGTGCTTTTGAATTTGGCGGTAATTTGACCCAATGAAAAATTCTCCATGCATTTCTTATGGGAGTTTCGTGACTTATACTTGGCTATATCTACACTAATAGTGAAGCACTAACGAAACTTTTAGTATTTTCTAGAAACACTAACGATCCACTAACGATGCACTAACGAAGGCACTATTCCTTTCCTTATTGCTTGAAGTGGGGGGCCAGAGTGTAACATTGTTTTGGCTCTAGAGCCTACACTAATGAAGCACTATCGTCACGAGTTGGTGCACTAGGAAGCACTAACGATGCACTAACGATTGGCACTAGTTATTTCATTAGTGCTTGAAGTGGGGGCAGCGTGAACTTGGCCCCCCAAAGGTTTTTTGCTTGTAGATCCTACACTAATTAAGCACTAACGTTAGGGGTTGGTGACTAAGAAGCACTAACGATGCACTAATGATTGACACTCATTTTATCGTTAGTGCTCAAAGTGGGGGGGGGCAAGTTCACGGACGTTCCAATCCTTCTTGAGAGAAATCAGATGAGATTGTATGACTTACCAGAACCAGAGTATTAGATCTGAAGAAAGAATCGTTGTTTCAATCTACTGAAAGTAACCGAAATAGAACCAAACTGCTTATCTATCAGTAACAAATTTTGATTGTTGGAGTCGCAGATTTTGCTCTGGCGAGAGAATAGATTATTTTGTTTTTGTTTTCATTATTAGATTACATGTGAGACAAACGAGTTCAGTTACAACCAAATTTTGGCTACATCAGGGGCGGATCCAGATGATCGGGGCGATCTCCCCCCATAATAGGAAGCTTTCTTATTTTATATATACTGTAATATCCTATGTGATGTTGTAAACAAACAATTCCACGCATCGGTGTTTACAAACACCACCACGTGGTTTGCAAGAAGATCTTCCACCAGATGGATCTACAGTCACATACAGACGACGGCTTCTGACCCCTCCCACGGAGCAGAAGACGACATCGGAGCAGCAGCGCCACCACCACCCTAACTTGGATGGACAAAGGCAATTCAGTACCAGTTTTCTGGTGACCCTCCTCTAGTCTGCTTCGGGACTTTAGGAGTAACCTAACCCTAGGGCCTCTAGTCTGCTTCGGGACTACGCCTATCCTTTCTCCTGACTTAGCCTGCTTCGGGGCTCTGACTGGGAATCCGAACATCAGCCACCTAGCCTGCTTCGGGGCTCTGTTGGCCATCTAACCTACCCACTGCTTGCTTCGGAGCTTTGGGCACCTAATTCCATTCCTCTTAGCCTGCTTCGGGGCTCTGTTGGAGATCCTGTCTGCGACCTTATGGTCAAAGACCACCTATAACTAACCTTTGATATTAGAGAGATTTATTTGTACAGTATTTTGTTGAAATAGTTTTATAGTGGAAGCCTTTATAATAAAATTGGTAGTGAAAGATCGATTCCGGACGCTCTTTTTATTAAATGCTCTAACCACAAAACCTATATGAGACAAAGTTTTACAATATAAATAAAATTCATCCGAAAAGTTTGGAGCACTTAAAAGTAGCAGTATGAAAATCTACCGCCCCCCCCCCGGTGGTCGGTCCTGGATCCGCCCCTGGGCTACATTGAGTTCTTGGAAGACACACGTGCTTAAATTAGGTACAGCTTGAATTAGAGGTCTGCACGGGACTGAATTTTTAGCCCGGGTCCGGCCCAGCCGGTGAATTTATAATGTGATTCCCGACCCGAGTCCGAAATATGTTTTAGCATTTCGGCCCGAGCCCGGTCCGAGTTCGTGTGATAACCAAATGAGCCCGAAATAAGCCCGAATTACACAAACAAAAATTAACGTAAAATTGTATTTTTATTCACAGCAATTAGAGGCTTTATTTTGCAGTTGTACTTTAAAAGTTCTTCAGAAAGAACGGTGCAATATATATCGTTGTACAGGATATTTACAAAGTTAGGCGCGAGAAATATGGTTATATATTTAAAAATTTATTGTCCGAGCCCGCCCCGAAATGATATATGCTTTATAGGCCCGAATCTTTTCCGCAGACCGGGTCAGGCTTAGAAACGCGGGCTCGGCGCGAGCCCGTGCTGACCTCTAGCTTGAATACAGTGCTGAAAATTGTAAAGTAATATGTAAAGTAACTCTTTCAATAGCAATATGTTTGTTGTGTATTGATTCTTAAGATTATAATAAAACACTTTGATTTCTATTGAGGAAAAAAGTACCAGTCTCAGATATTGTTCAAACTTTGTTTATGAAAACTACAGGTATAGACAAATGTGGACTTAGTGGACACCTACTTTGTATTTTCTAAGGAACTGTTATTTTTGATTTGTAAAAAAAGTTCTTGCGAAATAATTGGACACCAAAGATAACAAGTAAAAATTATGAAATGAAGCCAACACGCGCTAGCCCCCCATCACGCCGATTCTTTTTGCACACACACACACACACACACACACACACACACACACATATATATATATATATATATATATATATATATATATGTGTGTGTGTGTGTGTGTGTGTGTGTGTTAAAATAAATCGAAATTCAGTATGCAACGAGGATTGACAATAATGTCTTCCCTCAAGGAAAAATGGGTGCAGAAAGTGAGTGTATTTATTTATTTTTTTTTTACTTTCAATAACAAATTTTTAATATGCATACATATTTTAGGGAATTACACTACAAATGCATCCACACGGTCAAAAATGCGCTCACATCACCATTTAGAGTGTGTGCCTTATGTCTAAAGTAATCTCTGATGTAGTTTTTATGTTGATTAAACAATTTTGCTGGTAAGGGGAACATAATGATATGTCACATTGTCTAACCGAATACACTGCAAGATAAGATTCAACATTCCCATGCAAAACAACGCAATGACACATACCAAACAAGCTTCCCCTGTTATATGCAGTTAGATTACCAAAACTAAACTACCTACATTTTGTTCGGGGTTTAATTCCGAACGATTTCACTTAATAATTCAACTTCATGGAAGGAGGGGCCTTATAATTACGTTCGGCCAAACCGCTTAGTCAAGCAGCAAATCTATGTAATTAGGACACAGATACGCAGCATCAATGCAATATCTGAAAAGATATAATTTCTCAGTTCCTCGATTCTGAAATAAAAAAAAATCTACTCTCTAAAAAACCTCATACAAAGGAGTAAATGTCATTCAACTTGCTAAGAAATATAATCATGTAATTTATCACTACTTAATTTTACTATACTTATCTAACCTTAGTTTAAATATTCATATTTACTTTAAGTATCTTAATGTCACTACCTAGAGTTATACATAAAATAAACACTTGACTTTCAAGATTTAAATCATCATTAACGGTGGTCAAATTTGCTGAAGTTTGGCAACATGTAGCAGGCATGCGAAAAGTTCATCGGACCTATTTTTGGGTTCCTCTAACTCAAGAATTAAGTAGCACTAACTAAAGATTTAGGGCCTTATGTAAACTCATACTGGTTTGTGATTAGTGTCATACTAAAAAGTTTCACTAACATATGTTTCCTGCAATAGTCAGGCCTTTAGTTGACGCCTGACTATTGCAGGACGCCGAATTTCCTTCATCATTACTTCAAAAAGACTCTGCATAAGGCCCTTACGGTACAAAATAACAATAGCATAGAATAGAACTAATGATGAAGGAAATATAGGTTAATTTTTCATACAAGTCACGGGCTAACTTCACGTTGGTGCCATTTTTAACCTGTTCTAATTTATTTCACTAACATTTATTAAAAAGTTTCACTAACATATGTTTCCTGCAATAGTCAGGCCTTTAGTTGACGCTAATAATACTTCAAAAAGACTCTGCATAAGACCCTTACGGTACAAAATAACAATAACATAGAATAGAACTAATGATGAAGGAAATATAGGTTAATTTTTCATACAAGTCACGGGCTAACTTCACGTTGGTGCCATTTTTAACCTGTTCTAATTTATGAAGTTAGCCGAACAAATGAACATTTTTTGGCAATAAACAGCATTAATATAGCAATAAAGATGGACGATATCTACTGACGTTTCTTGAAAATAAGCTTGCATAAAGTTACGCGGAACCGTTTTGAAGTTGTTCTAATACATTCAGCTTAGCAGCATTATCAAAAATTGAAAACAGCACTAACGTAGTACTAACGATGGACAGATTCTGGTGAAGTTTGGCGACAGGTGGTGTGCTGTGTTAAATTGACCATTCATATTTTGAAGTTGCTCTAATTCGTGAAGATTAACAGCACTAACGAAATATTTTACTTCAGAAAAGAGCACTAACGTATCACTAACTCTGGTCAAAATTTGGTGAATTTTGGCGACAAGTGGCGGGCCAACTTCACGCTGAAGCAATTTTGAAGATGCTCTAATTCTTGAAGTTTGACAGCACTAACGAAATATTTTACGGCGGAAAACAGTACTAACGTAGCACTAAAGCTGCTCAAAACTTCTTGAATTTTGCGACAAGTGGCAGGCCAACTTCACGCTGAAGCAAATTGAAAATGCTCTAATTCTTGAAGTTTACAGCGCTAACGAAAATTTTACGGCAGAAAACAGCACTAACGTTGCACTAACGATTGTGAAAATTGGGTGAAGTTTGACGGCTAGTGGCGGGCTGCGTGAAGTTGGCCGGACCCATTTTGAAGTTGCTCTAATTCGTGAAGTTTAACAGCACTAAGGAAACTTTTTACGGCAGAAACCAGAACTAACGTAGCACTAACTCTTGTCAAAATTTGGTAAATTTTGGCGACAAGTTGTGGGCCAACTTCACGCTGAAGCAATTTTGAAAATGCTCTAATTCTTGAAGTTTAACAGCACTAACGAAACTTTATATGGCAGAAAACAGCACTAACGTAGCACTAAAGCTGGTCAGAATTTCTTGAATTTTGGCGACAAGTGGCAGGCCACCTTCACGCTGAAGCAATTTTGAAAATGCTCTAATTCTTGAAGTTTAACAGCGCTAACGAAAATTTTACGGCAGAAAACAGCACTAACGTAGCACTAACGATTGTGAAAATTGGGTGAAGTTTGACGGCTAGTGGCGGGCTGCGTGAAGTTGGCCGAACCCATTTTGAAGTTGCTCTAATTCGTGAAGTTTAACAGCACTAACGAAATTTTTTGTAGCAAAGAACAGCACTAACGTCTCACTAAGGATGGTGAAAATTTGGTGAAGTTTAGCCACTAGTGGCGAGCTGCTTGAAGTTGGCCGGGCCCATTTTGAAGTTGCTTTAATTCCTGAAGTTTAACAGCACTATCGAAACATTTTATGGCAGAAAACAGCACTAACGTAGCACTAACGCTGGTCAAAATTTGGTGAATTTTGGCGACAAGTGGCGGGCCAACTTCACGCTGAAGCAATTTTGAAGATGCTCTAATTCTTGAAGTTTAACAGCACTAACGAAAATTTTTACTGCAAAAACAGCACTAACGTAGCACTAACGATGGTGAAAATTTTGTGAAGTTTGGCGACTAGTGGCGGGCTGCGTGGAGTTGGCCGGACCCATTTTGAAGTTGCTCTAATTCGTGAAGTTTAGCAGCACTAACGAAAATTTTTGTAGCAGAAAACAGCACTAACATAGCACTAACAATGGTGAAAATTTGGTGAAGTTTGGCGACTAGTGGCGGGCTGCGTGAAGTTGGCCGGACCCATTTTGAAATTGCTCTAATTCTTGAAGTTTAACAGCAGTAACGAAACTTTTTACGTCAGAAAACAGCACTAACGTACCACTAACGCTGGTCAAAATTTGGTGAATTTTGGCGACAAGTGGCTGGCCAACTTTACGCACCTCAGGTATCCACCAATGTAGTTTTAATGGACACGTACTTTGTATTTTCTAAGGAAGTGTTATTTTTGTTTTGTAAAGAAAAAAAGTTCTTGCGAAATAATTGGACACCAAAGATAGCAAGTAAAAATTATGAAGTAAAGCCAACATGGAAATTTGTTTGGAGCCCCAGCATTCAGCTGTGGAGACTAGTAATTATAATTCTTGTTGTGCTATGTGTGGTACGTACGGATAGGCTCCTCTAACGTGTAATTTTTAAATTGTTTTTATATCAATCGTTTGATCGGGAATGATTAACAATTTTTAACGTTTGATCAACTTTACTAACATGAATATAAGCTATATTTTGTAGCGGTGGTTAACTACACGCTGGCTCTCTTCACGACAGACTCAAAAATTTTCGATGGCGAGCGTTTGATCAAGTTTCGATGATATATAAGAGTTAAGAGAGGGAGGCAGTCCCCTACACCTTTGATTCAACTTTTTCTTATGTCAGTCGTTTGATCATAGTTTGATCAGGTGTGACCAATAATTTTTAACGTTTGGTAAGTTTTTCAGAGATAAGCTATATTTACTAGTGGGGCTAACTATTTGCTAGCCCCCCATCACGCCGATTCGATTTTTTTTCAAAATAATCGTTTGATCAGGTATGCTCAACATTTCATCTACTTTTCACTAGCATCATCTACATTTCATCTACATTTTCATCATTTTACTAACAGAGCAATAAAGGTCTCAAACGGGGGGGCAGCACACTGCATCACCAATTCGACTATATTATGTCATTCGTTTGATCAGGTACTATCAACAATTTTTAACGCTAATTATTTTTAATAAAACAAATATAAGCTATATTTAGAAGGGTTGGCTAACTACTCAAAATCAAGCCAGAATCGTAATCTGTCGATGTTAATCGTTTGATTTTCGTTTGATCAGGTTTGGTTAACAATTTCCAACATTTGATCAACTTTACTTACAGAGGTATACAGGTTATAAGAAAGAAAAAATGAAACAATGATACATTGCTACTTGCTAAGAGAAAATTCTATTTGCACACACACACACACACACACACACACACACACACACACACACACACATATATATATATATATATATATATATATTAAAATAAATCGGATTTCAGTATGCTACGAGGATTGAAAATAATGTCTTCCCTGAAGGAAAATGGATGCAGAAAGTGTGTATTTGTTTATTTTTTTTACTTTCAATAACAAATTTTTAATATACATACATATTTTTGGGAATTACATTACAAATGCATCCACACGGTCAAAAATGCGTTCACATCACCGTTTAGAGTGTGTGCCTTATGTCTAAAGTAATCTGTGATGTAGTTTTTATGTTGATTAAACAATTTTACTGGTAGCGTGTTTGCGGGTGGCGGTCACATTGCCTAACCGATTACACTGCAAAATAAGATTCAACATTTCCCTGCAATACAACGCAATGACACATACCAACCAAGCTTCCCTTGTTATATACAGTTAGATTACCAAAACTAAAATACCTACATTTTGTTCGGGGTTTAAATCCAAACGATTTCACTTAAAAATTCAACTTCATGGAAGGGGGCCTTACAATTACGTTCGGCCGAACCGTTTAGTCAAGCTGCAAACCTATGTAATTAGTACAAAGATACGCAGCATCAATGCAATATCTGAAAAGATTCAATTTATCAGTTCCTCGATTCTGAAATAAAAAATCTACTCTCTAAAGAACCTCATACATCAAGAAAATGTCATTCAACTTGCTAAAAAATATAATAATGTAATTTATCACTGCTTAATTTTACTATATTTATCTAACGTAGTTTAAATATTCATATTTACTTTTAGTATCTTAATGTCACCACCTAGAGTTACAACATAAAGGAAACACTTGACTTTCATTGACAACATGTAGCAGGCATGTGTAAAGTTCATCGGACCTATTTTCGGGTTCCTCAAACTCAACAATTAAGTAGCACTAACTAAAGATTTAGAGCCTTATGTAGAGTCATACTGGTCGTGATTAGTGTCATACTAAAACGTTTCATTAACATATGTTTCCTGCAGTAGTGAGGCCTATAATATGAAGCTAATAATACGTAAAAAAGACTCTACATAAGGCCCTTACGGTACAAAATAACAATAGCATAGAATAGAACTAATGATGAAGGAAATATAGGTTAATTTTTCATACAAGTCACGGGCTAACTTCACGTTGGTGCCATTTTAAATCTGCTCTAATTTATGAGGTATAGCCGAACAAATGAATATTTTTTGGCAGTAAACAGCATTAATATAGCAATAAAGACGGAAGATATCTACTGACGTTTATTGAAAAGAAGCAGGCATAAAGTTACGCGAAACCTTTTGAAGTTGTTCTAATACATTCAGCTTAGCAGCATTATTAAATATTAAAAACAGCACTAACGTAGTACTAACGATGGACAGATTCTGGTGAAGTTTGGCGACAGGTGGTGTGCTGTGTTCAGTTGACCGGTCATAATTTGAAGTTGCTCTAATTCTTGAAGTTTAACAGCACTAACGAAAGGTTTACGGCAAAAATAGCACTAACGAAAGCTTTACGACACAAAATAGGAATAACGTAGCACTATAAATGATAAACTTTAGTCAATTTTGCAGACAAGTGGCGGGCAAACTTCACATTGACGCCATTTGAAGACGTTCAATTTTTTGAAGTTTAGAAGGCCTAACAAAAATGTTTATGGCAGAAAAGAGAAATAATTTAGCACTAACGCTGGTCAAAATTTGGTGAAGTTTGACGACAAATTGCGGGCAGAGTGAAGTTGGAAGGACACATTTTGAAGTTGCTCTAAATCATGAAGTTTAGCACCACCAACGAAATTTTTTTCCGGCAGAGAGCAGCACTAACTATAGTCAAAACTTGGTAAAATTTGTGCGACTAGTGGCGAGCACACTTCACGCTGACGCCGTTTTGAAGATGCACTAATTCTTGAAGTTCAGCAGCACTAACAAAAATGTTTACGGCAGAAAGCAGCACTAATGTAGCACTAACGATGGTCAATATTTGGTGAAGTTTAGCGACAAGTGGCGGTCTGCGTGAAGTTGACCGGACCAGTTTTGATTTTGCTCTAATTCGTGAAGTTTAACAGCACTAACGAAAGCTTTACGGCAGGAAATAGCAATAACGAAAGCTTTACGGCACAAAATAGCACTAACGTAGAACTATAAATGATAAAATTACTGAATTTTGCCAACAAGTGGCGGGCCAATTTCACGCTGAAGCCATTTTTAAGATGTTCTCATTCTTGAAGTTTAACAGCACTAACGAAACTTTTTATGGCAGAAAACTGCACTAACTTAGCACTGACGATGGTCAAAATTTGGTGACGTTTGGCGATAAGTGTCGGGCTTTCGGGCTGTGTGAGTTGGCCGGAAACATTTTTAAGTTGCTCTAGTTGGTGAACTCCAATAACACTAACGAGGCATTTTAGGGCAGAAAACATCATTAACCCAGCGCTAACGATGGACGAAATTTAGTGAAGTTTGGTAACATGTGGCAGGCTAAGTCAAGTTCGCCGAATCCATTTGGTTGCTATAATTCGTGTAGTTTAGCAGCACTAACGGAAATCTTTACAACAGAAAACAGCAATAACATAGCATTAACGCTCATTAAAATTTGGTGAGATTTTGGCGGAGCAATTTCATGCTGAATACATTTTAAAGATGCTCTCATTCTTGAAGTTTAGCAGCACTAACGAATATTTTTATGGCAGAAAACAGGACTAACGTAGCAGTAACGCTCGTCACAAGTTTGTGTGTTTGGCGACTAGTGGTGGGCTGCGTGAAGTTGACGGTTCCATTTTAAAGTTCCTCTAATTCGTGAAGTTTAAGAGCACTAACGAAAATTTTTATGGCAGAAAACAGAACTAACATAGCTCTAACGATGGATGAAATTTGGTGAAGTTTGGTAGTAAGTGGCAAGCTGCGTGAAGTTGGCCGGACCTGTTTTGATTTTGCTCTAATTTTTGAAGTTTAGCAGCACTAACGAAAATTTTTATGGCAGAAAACGCCATACTAAAGATGGCAAAAATTTGGTGAATTTTGGCAACAAGTGGCGGGCCAACTTCACGGACCTGGTACAGAAGGTCGTATAATCCCCCTCAAAAGTGCAAAAATCTTTAAAAAATGGAGAAACCTATTATTAAAATATTATTTGGCTTGGTTTTGTTATGTTAAATCTGTAAAACATACTTCTGGGATTCCGAACTATTGTTTGAGAAGGGGGAAATAAAATCGGAGAAGGGCGTGACTAAAAAAGTGAAACAAGGCTATGCAAACAAGGCCATTTCTACCATGCAAATAAACAAATAAGGTTCATTTAGTTACGCTATGACAATTTTAGTTTCAAAATTTAGATAAGTCAAAATTTTATATTATTTTTTTATTTCATAATACGAAGAAAATATATGGACCATTCTTATAACCAAACTAGAATTATTTTAAAATTGTGGCTTTTGATTAATTTAAAATTATTTTTAAACATTTTATACATTTTTAAATTATTTTTTTGTACCACTAAGATTTTTAAATATAAGTAAGCATGGATTTTGTGATATTGCGTGCACCAAAAGCTCTTTCCCATATTTCAATTTCAATATCAGCAAAAATTCTAAAGAGCGTTAAGAGGATCATTTTAAAATTTAACTAACTCTTAGATTAATAACTAAGTTCCATAGTTAGGTGGCTAATTGACGCGCATTTAGTTGTTCAGTTATGGGTTGACATTTTATAGATCCAGTATCAAACCTAAAGCATAAGTTCAAACTAACTTTTCAATTCATTTTCCCTGAATTCTAGCAAAATTATTGAACGTAAAAATTCACTATAGAATAAATTAATTAGCTTATGTTACCATTTTTATTAAGCATATTTTCCATAATGAAAATACTCGCTAAAGCAAACAAGTGAAAACGAAAAATAACATTAACTCACACAAAAATTTGTTTTTGAAATATAATCATTTCGTTCTATTGACGCACATATCGTTTTCGAAATACGAGCACAATAAATTTTGTACCACTGGCAATCCTGTTTTAGATCACAGGCAATGAGCTAGACTGGGTTCTGAAATCACGTTTGAAGAGTGGAAAGTACAAAAGGACACAAACACATGACTCCACCTAACCGAAACATTAAACGGGTAGCTGTTTTTCCACCTTTTTTTGGTTTGATTTATCTTTCACTTTTTCTTCGTTGTGGCTTTCGCCGATATAGTTGCTCGTAATTTATATTTGTTCTCACATGGTAAATCATTGTGTTAAAACCTGTCTATCTCCGGTGACATCGAAAGATATACGTATTATATTTCGGCTTCACCTCTGTCCCGTCTCACAGAGGAAACCCTTTTTTTCTTCAGGAAAAGAAGTGAATTGTCTCAGCTGAGTTGTCAATTTGTTATTCACTTGTTTGATCGTGACGACTGAAGTTCGGATGCTACTCGGAATGGCTAACAAGACAGAGCACTGAAAGGAACGTGAAATAATCTTCGCTACAGTAATGGGGCGTTTACACTTAGTCGATTTGTGTTCGATTCAGTTGAATTGACATCACTTTCAACTTAATCGACCGTGTAAACAGGACTCCAACTTAATCGCTTGTTGATCGAAAACGACTAATCGACAAGCAACTGAATTGAGAGACGTTCTATTTTCTGTGCTCGATTCTATTTTCTTCTGCTCTAACATCGCAAATTGTACCAACTACTTTTTGCTTGGACATCTTTAAAATTGCCAGTCGATTTCGAATCGACCAGAGGAGAGTGAGTCGACCAGGAGCATTCAATTTCGATTGAAACAATTGAACACATCCATTGATCTCATTCGGTCTAGTTGCTTCGATTTAGTCGCAAATGCAGCGGGTCGATTTAGATGTGCGACTAAATCGACCAAATGTAAACGCCCCATAACTTGTCACTCCTATTTATAGGGAAGTGCAGTGAAACACACCGACAATAGCACTAGAAGAAGCAAAGTTGAAATAGAATAGTTTCGCTGGTTCGCACAAAAGAAAATAATCTTCAAATGCAGTAGTGACTAACTTACGAGTCATAATGAAAAACAGAGCTGAGGACATAAACTTGTTTGTGTTTCTTTTTGTCTTTCCATGTTCAATTATATTTGACTATAACAAGTATTTGCAACTCATGTCATTTTCCGCTAGTAGACATATTTTAAAAACAAATGTTTTTCCTGGTTAAAAAGTGAAACTAGAAAGGAAGGTTTACATGGATGTTAATGTCAACTAATGGAATTCAAGGAATAATAAGCACATATTCCTCCTATCAGTATATTTCAGGAGTGGATTTCGAAAATTTTACTTTTTTTTCCTAGAAGAAAATTTACGATAACAACAATACTAATAATTAATAAAACGATAAAAATTACGTATATATAAATAACTGAATTTCAAATAGAGAGATTAATGAACAACAGTTTTTATTTGTTTCATGTGTTTGCGGTAATTAAGGGTGAATATTTTTACAGTTTTCCAACCCCTTCGAAATCGGTTTATATGGCTTTCTCCTTCACTGGACGCTGGATATTAAACCATCGTAATCTGAAAGGTTTTACACAGAATAAGGTAAAGGTAACATTTATAGCTGATTAAGGTGCCATATTTACGTATAATTTTAATAACACATAGAATATATTTGTGCTGCACTACATGACGCATTTTATTTCTATTTCAGAATATTTTGGATATTGGCAATTTTCATCTGTTTTGTTGCTGCCTGCTACATAACTCTTCAATCTTGGAATAAATTTCAAGAGAGTCCAACAGTTCTAACTATAGAAAGGGATTATAATAATTTTTCGTTTCCTTCGCCAGCATATAGTCTATGCCCCGAAAACGTATGCAGGAAGTATATAACAAGGACATATATGAAGAGGTAAAATACATGCTTATTCATATAGTTTGCTAATTTACGATCAACAAATTTTGCTGTTACTGTAATTAATGTTTCTAAAGGTTGTGATGCTTTTGTCATGGGTATACTTGACTATATATTGATTCAAAATAATTGATAATCAAAATCATAACCCTTAAGGTAAGTGTGGTATAGCTAGGCAATAAAGGACTGTAATCCTGTCAGTAACATACATTGTGAAGTGAGGCTCGCTTCTGCGCCAGACCAGCTTGAACTTACTTAAAGAGAATCTTATACATGATTTGCCATTCTCAGTCAGGTTGAGTTTGAGTAGCAATTGAGTTTCGGCGGAAGGACGACAAAATGGAACAGCGCATTAACTCGAAATTCTTTATTAAATTAATAAATAGATAAATGTGCAAGGTCGTAGGAGTAAATGTGTATGGTGATAATTCTACATTGCATGAGCAATTTCATGAGTAGCGAAAACTCATCAGTGAGGGACGGGAGAACGTTGAAAATGATCAAACACCAGGTCATGCTCTCGCAGCAACAAGATATTAACATTTGCGAAAGAGATTGACATTGTTTGAATAGAGTACAAAGGTCTGCTATCGAATGAAAGCAGACATGGTGGGTGGGCATAGATGAAGAGACTTTCTGTGCAATTCTACATGATGACTTGATTATGAGCAAAGTTTAACCTAAAATCGTCCCATAAATCCTCACGTAGAAACAGAAGGACTTCTGGAACCACGTGTGCAGTGGCAACAGACATCTTCACTGGTGATGAGACATGGATCTGTGTAAAATTTTCAAAGGGAATCTATGCATTGCAGTACGTCCTTATCAGTGCAAATGTAAAAGGCCTGCAAGATCAAATCGAAGATTAACATCAGTGAAATGATGCTGATTGAATGGGTACTTACGGTATTATCAGCAAGTATTCCTGAAGCTGCGAGAGAACATGACAAAAAAATCACTCATTTGGAAGAAAAATGGATTGAATATGCATCACAAAATGATCCTTAGCATACTGCTGTCAGCTTGAAGCTGTTTCTGCCAGCTAAGAAGACCTCACTTTTGCGATAACCACTTAATTTTCCGGGCTTGGCCCTATGGTATTTTCTTACTTTATCGAAAGTGAAATCCGTCTCTAGAGAACTTATTTCCAGACTGTCGAAAAGCTAAAGCGGAAGCGACTGCGGTTCTCCAAACAGTGTCACGTGAAGATTTTAAAAACTGCTCCCAGTAATGAATATTTCTATGCAAAGGTGCATAAACATGGAGTAGAAGTATGTTGAAGGGGGTTACTTTCAACTTTTAAGATTTAACAATAAATTGTGTCTTCACTCCAATCGAGTAATTTTAGAAAACCCTCGAAAATTGCAAACTATATATTCCATATATACTGGGTGAGGTATTTAAAACTGTTTTTGGGAATATATGTAATATGCAATATGCTATAAAAATGATGTTTCCTATTTAAGATTTCAAAGTTGACCCCCTCCCGCCCCCGGGAAAGGGGGTAGGGGGTCGAGTGTGGTATCGTTGGATGTCCCCCTTCGACACAAACAACTTTTATTACAACTTTTTAAAAATCCGATTTCTAGATTTTCAGATATTCCCAAAAACAGTTTTAACTGCCTCACCATCCAATATACCATCTAATATAACGTATTGTTAGGTACAAAGTCGTATGCCTGAGTGTAAATTCTCATGCACACGTATATTTTAAGGAGTTTCAGTATAAGGAATTAGTTTGTCAGCTTCAACCATTAAATAGATCATTCTTTTTAGAAAAGTAAAGGTGGTATTGGAAACTTTTCACACTAAATTCATTTCTGCGACGCTAATGAGCATATAGTGCACAGTATATTTAATGAGAGTGCGTAAAGTTTGCACTAACTTTTAAAATATAATTCCTGTTTGCTAAAATATTAACCGAAAACAGACATACATCATCGATAGATCATATTGAAAGTGAAGAAAATTAGGTGTTGTGCCGTAAATTAACTTCTTTCTTTTAAACATTTATAGATTATTACTATAATGGGACAGCAACTATGGACAAGTCTCATTGTAATGAGCAGGTTGTATGTATGCTGAAAGTAGAACTATATTTGCAAAATCTATATTGGTTAGAACAAATAAGAATCGTTATGATGGACCGCTCTAGTTGATTTTCATCTTATATAACTAAACTTACATTAAAAAAGCCTATCACAATATATTATCAAAACGGTGATCTAATGGTCAGTTGAAAAACTTTAAATTCACTATTACCAATATTGTTTCTACATTTGTGCAAATATCATTACGTCCGTTAAAGGTTCTTAAAACATTTCAATTTAAAGTTTTATATAGTGACACAAGCACGACAGCGATGTTGGGTTTAAACATGGAAATGGGTTAAACATTAATTATAAAAATAAAGTTAGTAAGAATCGTTACACCATTGACCTGCCATTTATTGTTAGAACCAAAAATGTCCATTGTTTTGCATGAATAGAACATTCATTAAGTGTAGTTAATTCTTCTGTACTGTCAGCTTATTTGAATACAATAAAACACGAAGCATAAAAGCCAATATAAGATATAATGAAGAACATTCACATATGCCAATAAACCTGTTAAAATACACACCTTGTTTCAAAATCTGATAAATACTCAGTGAAGGTTTCGAGAAAAGATAAAAAACGGATTTTATTCGACTTTAATTTTGTTATTTCTGGCGTAAGATACTACGTCTACTTACCCTTGCACTCACAATTAACACGTATGGAAAATGTAAAAAATTCCCAATGCTCTCTCCCACCAGGAAACATATCATGTTTTGCCAACTGCCAATTAAACTTGGTAATATTTATATGAAAGTTGGTGGGCAACGTAGTCGGCTGCGTGTGTGCTACCAGTGTATTAAGGTTAATCTAATTACCTTTTCTTTTTGAAATCAAATGATTACTCAAATAACAACTGTGTTCAAACAATCATATTTTTGCTTCAAGATTATTTTTACGTCAAACTAGGGTTACTATAACTCAATAATACCGAACATATACAATAACACATTAAAATTTATTGACAATATCTATATTATATGATTAATGTACGACCTATAAATATAAATGAATATTATTAATTCTTACTACCTTTTTCTTTTCTCTTTCTAAATGGCAATACAAAATACACAAATGAATTCAAATAAAAGTGGTTTAGAGAAAATGATTTAGACACATTTGTGAATGACACGTTTGTATCTGGCGTGCAAATTAAACATGTAACCTTATTTTCACTACGATTTTAAAGAAAAGCACTCCTCATATGATTGGTACACTAATTTCTTCTCGCGGCAAAAGTAAGGTATTGATATTACTTGCAGTTTCCTTCCAAATTATGATCGGTGGCGCACTTGTCCTTTCCAACTTCGTAGGCAATAATTCCTTTGGACAACTTCATACAAACGTTTCTGCATACTGTATTCCACTAATGGATATTTCAGTCTTTGCGGACACTTAGTAATGTAAACTGTGCTTTCACTTGGTATACTTTACGAACGAAAATACGAAGTGGCACTTGACTTCAATATTACACTAGGCATACTTGCTGATGTATCTTCTTCAATAGTCTTTTGTCGGGTGATGGACTCACGTACTCTCCCTGATTTACCCTTGGTTAGCTATTTCCCGACTTTGTCGCGTCTTTCTTGGCCCCTCGCTGTCACCTGACCATCAACTACACACTTAATGACAAATTGTTCACCATTGGCTTATTATTGTAAATTGTCCAATCAGAAACAAGCTTAGACGTCATTTGGGCAACTGGATGTGACTTGTGACTGTTTACTCCCGTGGAAATCAGCCTAGAAAAGGAGTCTAACCAACTCTTTGGAATAAGTCATTGGTTTACGCGCACACACACACACATACCAAGACGAAACTACCTTTTGATACCTTTGTGTCGAAAGCAAAGATAATAGACATTCATTCTTGCAAACTTGTGCTTATTTCATTAAAATTGGATGAGGTAAACTGATAAAGTAAACATTTTAATTTTCTTGCTCTAACGGGCATCGCGCTGTCGATAGCAAATATCCCCAACAGAGATTGGCAATATTGCATTTGACGTCCATATATTTGAGCACACTCAGCATATGATTTTCTTCTAACACATTATAATGAAGATTCAGACGCAACAATGGTTTGTTGGAGGATACAACACTGCAATACTTTTGAAATAATGATTTGGAACACTAAATGTATATACATACGCATGTACTTATATATAGGAAAGATGACTCATCTTGCACTATTTATAAAATGCTATTCAACTTCTTATTCGCTATCACTCCACGGAATATTTGTATATCTTTCTTTTATTTCTTTATTTTTTTATTTATTTTGAAAGCTGGTTATTCCACCTGCATGTTTCAGCCACATAAGTTTCAAGCAATGTTTATTTTTTTCTTTTTTTCTTTTTTAAAATTTTAAGCCACTTATATATATATATTGTTCTTCAGTCTCTCAATGCCTTTTTGTTGATATTATTTCTTTTCTTCACTGTTTCTCACTTGATGGTGGTGTGTGTGATTTTTCAAAACACATACAATCTTCATTTTCTACTATTACTAATAGCAACAAAGTACACAATAACGTTTCATTATACTTTAAAATTTACAAATCACCATTATAATAAATAATCGATGAATAAAGATAGAACGTTTTCGAAATTTAAATAAACTATACGTAGACGTTAGAAAATGTAAAAAGTTTGGATCGGGAATGGAACGGAATAGCAAGATTAGTGCATCGCATTAACATAATAGCATACATTTTCCGTTAATTAACCAAAATGAGTTTCATGAAAGACATTTTATAACACAAGAAAACATTTTCATTTATTCTTAACTTCAAATCAGTAACTTAACTGAAACAAGAGTGATCACGAGTATCTTAACAAGTATTCATAATTTTCAAGTTCTGAAGGCATTAACTACATTCAGTTGAACTTAGAATGAGAGTTCCAAAAATTACTTTTCATATCATATTAAAACATAATGTTTCTTTATTATCATATGACCTACTTACTTCGATACTGTTTAAAAACAAAATTGCAAAATCATTGAACAGCATTTACAGAAGGCTTCATAATCACTTATTTTATTTATATGGGTATCAAGAAAATATAACTTTTAACAGTACTTTTTTTCTTAAATTGTTTGCACATTTACACATTTAACTACATCGAGTTCACAACTTCTATTTCGGAATTCATTGTCTTTACAAAGACATTTATTCGCTACTGCTAACCGTGCATAGCTCAATACCTTCAAACAATTCTCAACTTAACAACTCATCTCGGATATCCCTCTTCGACGGGGTATATACACAATAACTCTTTAACCCATTGGTGAATATAGATTACTCTTATCTACCTTTTAACCCTCCAATGCGCGCGCGGGCTACTATTGTAGCCCAGAGTTTTTATTTTCCTTGCCGCAAAGTAATTCGATATGATAACTCAAAGAGTGTCTGTGTACCTTTCTATCAACTATCACTCTGCGTGTTTAGTGTGTGGTCAAACGTAAAATTGAAAAGAGCTCATTGTTATTCAGCTTGAAAGTTTCATGGGCTACATCTGTAGCCTGCGCGACTATTGATGCCACGAGTGTTCCTAATCGTCAAAGTTTTTTCCATTATAGTATGAGTGTTGGTCAGATGGTCAATGAGTTTGCAAAATGCCAATTTTAATGAGGAATGTTTTCTAGATGGAAATAATTAACATTTTGAGACCGCAAAAATGCATTTTTCGGACACAGAAATAGTGAAAATTAGAAGATGCGACTGAGAATTCCGGGTGGCAGTAATCACTGATACCTGTTGATAATAGTAGTAAAGACAGTTCTGAAGTAAATTATTATGTAGTAAAAGACAATCTCAAATGGAAAAAAGTCACTCCTGCTCGTAATATTTGCGCTCGTGCTCATAATATTGTGCTTCATTTTCCAGGACCTAAAGGTGGGGTAGGTCTGCGTTGTCGGAGCTTGAATATCTCGAAATGCTTTTAGATGCAAACGTTTTGAGACTTAAGATAGGTTTTTACCAATATTTTCATTGACAGTGTTAGATTGAGATTTGTACTTAACCTTGATTTAAAACTTACAGATGAGATTGTACGTGTCCTTATTGACATTTTGATGCTTTTGATGAGTGGTCAATGCTTGAACGAAAGTGTGCATTGACCACTCACCACTTGTGTGCAGAACATGCTTAGAAGGACATAAATACGGAAACACAGAAAGAAAAATATATATGTGTAAATAGCATATGTAAAATTATGCAAAATCGTAATCAAACTTTGATACCAGAAACTCGTTATGCTGAAAAGGTATATGTTTTATGGATAATACATTTATTTGTAATATTTGTAAACTTTTTGAAAAATTATACCTAAATTTTAAAGAATTCTAACATATATCTTTAAGATGAAGGAAAGTTTCAAATGCGCCAAATTGGTCCATTTGTTGATAAATACAAATAACTTTTACAGTCTTATTCTTGTATCACTTTTGAAAAAATGAATGGTGTTGGTCTTCTATGTATATGCATAGCTTTCAAAATGAACATATTTCTCAAATTGTGTATAAAACACTTAAAACAGTTTATAAAAACAATTCTTTACAAGAAAAACAGAAATATTAACAAAGCTAAGCAACGTAATAAAATAAAAACAAATGGGCTACAGTGGTAGCCCGCACGACTCTCCACGTCAGAAAAATCCGCGCGCGTATTGCAGGGTTAATCATGAATAGTTCTTCTCTAAGCCTTATTCGTTTACAATTATATCTATTTTCTTAACTTATCGCTGTTATATAGATTATAAGTCTCAGCTATCATCATTGACTTTAAAAACAAATGACATAACTGTTTCCAACTAGATCAGATAATCCTTGAAGATACTGAAAGGTCTTACATTCCAAATTGCAAAGTTATTAGGACTTCTTAGTATCATTAATGAATGTGCTGTTATAGAAAACTCTTTTGCTGACTGACTTCTTGTAATTGCTGCTTTCTTATTTTACTTTTACTTATTCATTTTTCCTTTCTAACCATTTTTCTTTTTAAACTACTACTTTATTATTCAAAAAGTTAATTTACATTCATAATCAATCTTAGAAATGGCTGAAACCTCACTAATTGTTGGACTTGTTGATCTCTGAAGGAGAACCTCCATAAACGTGATAGCATTCTGTTAATAAACTTTAAATGGTTATCGAATGATTATTAGTCTTCCAAAGTTCTATTGACGTTAATAATAATAAAAATTGAAAATATTTACTTAAAAGTCTCTGTTACCCTTTTTCCAATCTTTTCATTTCTTTTTCAGTCTTATGGTTTTGCGTTCCTCTCACACAACAGAAAATAAACTTAAAAGAGAAAGTTAAAAATAAAATAATGATTCACATGGAATATGACTAAACATTTCTACTATTGTTGTTCTCCTCATTCATATCTGTATTACTTAATTTTGACTTGTGTTCCTTCCAAGTGACTATAGTGAACGACACTTCTTATATACTAAACGTTCTAAGGAAAATAAACTTAAAAAAACTATTTGAACGTATGTAAGAAAGATACTAATATGAATAAAATATTTGGGTCACTAAGAAATATATATCTATCATTTATAAACTAAGTCTTCAATACACAACTAAATAATAAACTAATAAATGAAAATATATGAGCTTTAAAGAAAATAAATATCTAAATTACTAATGTTCAAAAAATGTTCAAACGAAACACTTTCTGGCATTTCCTATTGACTTTTTGAACAATTCACAAATATATTTCCTACAAAATCCTTAGTAATGAACGCAACATTTATAAAAAAGTAGAAAACCCAAATTACAAATGCAACATTGACGAAAATTATGAAATCATTAGTTATTGAGGAAAAGTTCGAACATCTCTTATTTATGAAAGAATATATGTCTCTGTTTACTTTTAAAATAGAATAAAGAAACATATTGATTTTCAGAAAAGGATACGTATATACTAACACAAGTCATACCAAATGATGAAAATTTATAGATTCATTTTAACTTGAAAAATTATACACAAGTTAAACTATGAATGAACAAGAGAAATAAATTGACTCAGAAAGTTTAGATTTCATAACTAACCTATGACATAATAATGACAAATGATACTGATCGACATCGTTATTAATTTCCTAACATTAAAACATTGACTATCATAAAAACTTTTAATTTACTTAGACCCTACGCAACGAGAATAAAAATATTATAACTTGCTAAACATATACTATCAAGACAAATGAGTACGACTAAAATAATAATTGTAAATAATGTAAACAATACTTCTTCAACATTTCTTAAACATGACAATCAATTATTAAACTATCGTATGCACATGGTGTCCCAAAAGTCCCTTATCAACCCTATTAAAAATCAAATGGATGTACTTTCAGCGAATTTGATGTCCTAGTTGGATCTCCAAAATAGGTTACACTTTTTCGCGTAGGTGACATGGACGGTCGCCATCTTGATTTTTAACTTTTTTTTATTACGAAAGCTATGTGGGTCATATGATACATGACCATAGGCTAGAATCTAACCAGTAAACGGAATCTGTAATAAAATGCATTTATCTTTATGTGGTAAACAGTTACTAATATCGAAGAGATGTACGATAATATGAATTTCCTGTAGACAAGGTAAAGGCTACAGCACATAATTTTGGTGATTTAAAGGACATAGTTTTATTGTTTTGTTACCACCTTGAACACATCAAACTTTCTAGTTTCCTGTGTGAATGGGACAACGGCGATAGGACGAGTAACAAATGAATTGGCCTAAACCTTAAATACTTAGTCCTATAGTCAAAACTAGTCTAAAACCTGAATGGCGTGTATAGAGCATTGATACTTGCCACCACTATAAAACGAATTGGAATTAAAAATTTGTATATTCTCTTTTATAAAACAGAAATTTAAATTTCCCAAAGTTCACATTGGAAAATTGAAACAAGGAACATTTGATAACATATTTATTAAATGCTGACAAGTTTACACAACTGTTGAATCCCTGTAATGGAAACGAGAAAAGCCTTCGTAAGAACCTTTCGTGGGTTCATTGAAAAATATAAATCGGCAACTGTTGTGTAACAATGAATGATCATTTACCAAATATGGGATGCAATATGTCTACAAATCAGTTTCCTAGAATTTCGCTTCGATAATTTCCATGAAGTCTTGACTTAGTAAATCATTAACATGTCGAGCGATATTATTAGCAATAGCTTTCAACATGCGATGAATAGCAAAGCAAGCGGAGTACCCACATGCTGCCTGATTGAAGAGAGACGTGCCATATAAAAAATATAGCTAAAGCACTTATATATTCTCACGTAAGTAACAATGATGTTTATTGTTTTTTCTCTTTTGTGATTGTACAGTCGGCGGCATAAAATTTGTTACAAAAAATCAAAGTCCAAATGAAAAACAAACACTTGCCCAGTTTTATTATGCATTCCCGCAATACATGTATCAATCGATTAGTTGCTTCTAGTATGTATTCCAACTCCTCGCCGTCCTCCACCTCTCCTTGTATAAAGCAGTGTGTGTGACGTAGTACACATTTTCCATTCAGCTGAAAAAGAAACAGGAATCAAGTTTGCAACGCTATAGCTTTAAAACAGTCTTTTCCATTCGTTTCTTCTGAAACATCTTTTAAGAACCTAATTTAAAGGAAAGTCAAACAATCCTCCCAGAGCTTCATAAATATCTTTAGTTTCATTCTTTTCTTCCTTTAAAGAGTGCAAGCTAGTACGATGCTCCCTAAGAAATCTAGGGATATTGCAAAGAGCTCTAAAATATCTACGAACAGAAACGAGTTTTATTCAATGAATCATTTAATTTCTTTTCAGTAAGTGCAAGCAAATGTTTCAGGGGCGTCATTTGGGCAGGACAGGAGGGTGTAATTCCCCCTCGCTTGAGCTTCACAAATACGTATTTTTTGATCAAATGTATAGTAATACACTAATAAAAAGTGAAAATCTCATGTCGACGGAGAATCTCTACCTCCCCCCCCCCCGAATAAAGTATAAAAGACACTGGTTTTTACAACAAACCTATAGAGTTATGATAGCTTATTGCTAAAGAGCTTACATTTGGTTTCAAGAGTCGAAGGTTGGATCTCAAGCCTGGGTAACATTGAGAGAGAGAGAGGAGGGGGATTCAAGTATGGAGACAGAGAGGTATGATTTGTATACACAGATTTAGAATTGGGGAAAGAATGATCGGACAGCATTCGTATTATGACGAAAATTCTGATTTTGTGAAAGATAAGAAGATAAGATTTCGAACTGCGAGGATCACATTAGGCAGTGTCGAATTAATGTGGAGAACTCTTTTTAGAGCTTCAGATGATTACGAAAGAAGAGAAAGATCTTCAGAACTGAGGAATTAAGATTTTAAAAAATCTGGATTCGGTGACGGGTTTCGAACCACGAACCTTGTGGTAATCGAACCATGACTTGATCAATTCTGCTACGGAGAATTCTATTACTCGTTCACATACGTTTCCCTTAGCTACGTCGATAGCTACCTTATGGGAATATTCCAAAATTGACTCGGTAGATGCGCCGTTAAGTTAGGACGTAAAACTTTGTAACTTATTTACAATGTGCAAAATGAACTTCCTCCTCTTCAGGACACTTTTTAAAGGTTTAAAATTTGTTACTACATTTTTAATTAAGTTACATTTGATAGAACCATCTGATAAAGTAGTGCCAAGCCCTGTGCGTCATTGTCTGTTAGGTAAATGGTTAATGAAGTTACTTTTACATGGATGGTCGGAGCTTCCATTCAAGACCATTCTTATTGATTATTTTATTTGAGCTACGCTTATACTGTATATTCCGCCAGTTCAAATTTGAAGCAATGTAGTCACAGCTAGTTTAGTTCGAAATAATTTTCCAATATTATATTTGTTACTACGTTTACATAAAACTCCTTACTTGTTTGTAGCCCTGCATAAATGCAAAATTGTTTTAAAAGTATATTTTACTTTCAAGTATTATTGATTTTTTTTAAATTGTCCTTCAAATTTATTTTATAATTATTTTCCATTTCTTAATTATAACATATCTTCTATTTATATTGTATTCTATGTTACACGTTTAATATTTGCATTTTATGTCTTACCTTTGGAGAGGGGCTTTTGACTATTCAGAGCAGCAGGGACATACACAGGATGCAGGCCTTGGCAATAAAGAGCTTTTGCCCCCACGAAATCACTACTTTTTGTTTGTATATATATATATATATATATATATATATATATATATATATATATATATATATATATATATATAATTTTATAGATGGTGATAGTAGGGGCGGATCCAGGGGAGTATGTTTCGGGTGATCGCATCCCCAAGAATAGGGAGCACTATATACCTTTTATTTTAAAAATAAAACCTATACTAAGTATTTTTCATCTTTGTATTGTAAACGTAAATTAAAACCTAAAGTAGATAGTCCTTACTTTCTTAAAAAAGTTAATTCTATAGAAGAGCTCTTTCTCATTTTCTATTTTTTCTTTTCTTTCTTTTCTCTCTTTCTTTCTTTCTTTCTTTTTTCTTTTCTTTTTTGCAATCCGCTTTTGCCTTTATTTGACTTCGAACGACTGCCCCTCCCAACAATCATCCTGGATCCGCCACTGGATGATTGACATTTTAGTAAAATATTCCCTCAATCGCTGAAATAAATTCCTGTCAAGCTTTCGATCGCTGAAAAAAATTTCTGTCTACGGCCCAGCAAAACACTGACGATTTTAGGGAGTGATCAGTTAGTAATACCACCCTGGAGCAACGACACTACCCCAGAAGTCATATCTCCGATAATTCAGAATGTGATTTGTGCATTATCAATTTTCCCTATCAGTGTCTTGAAACGCAACAAAAAGGAACTGTTCTGAAGTATTTACTGGTTCTCGCTATGACCCCATTTCAATATGACCAACCTTGGACATATACACATCTGAAATATCACCTTTTATGTCAGTGATCCCGAAAACTATCCATTCGACACAAATATACGATATTTTCGATTCTTTATTCCAGTCACCCTCCTATTGTCAACTCGAAGCCAACCAAAGCTTATTTTGGACTTACGCAGAATCCACAGTGTCACTTTTCTTCTTTGCATATGAATTCGACATTAATTTCGTTCGTATTTGACTACTTTTACATGTCACCTTCACCTCTTGGTAGGGATTTTTTCAGTATCTCGCCCCACAACTATGGAGAAATTTCAACCAACTAAGCATAATTATAAATTATCATCTGAAACACAACAGTACGGGAGATCTTTATTGCAGAGGAATTCGTTAACTACTGTTTCAATTTCAATGTATTGGCTTTTTTTGTTCTGCATGCTGGAGATTGCCAAAGAGGTAAACTTCTATCTGTACTATTGTGCTATGAATATAGTGGTTTAATTCACTGAATACTTGCTTAGATGATGCTCTCGTCACAGGAAAAGTGATATGCAGTTATAAAAGAAAAATGAAATGAAATATCTAATTTTTACGTCCCACGATTATGCCGACTATGCTAATGGAGAGAGTAATGGTGAGAAATAAATGAAATTGTTTAATGAAAGAAGTGGGAGGAAACGGGAGAAACCCGAGGACACTCATGCCCATGGTGTTTGTCCATAATAAAGTTCATTCGGCGTGAGCTGGGATCGAACCAAGGACCCTATGCACCATAGGTAATGCTATAAAAGAATAGGCGTCTAAACAAATGCGGAACACTACTATCAATTAGAGTTATATAAGATTAGTTTTTTTGTTATTTCATTCTAAGTTAAAATTTCAATCAATCTTGTTCTTCATTACTGTTCGAAAACTTAAAATTGTTGCTGCAATAACGTGATAAATCCTTTAAGTAGACTTCGCAGTCCCTTCCACAGCTTCTTTTTCATGTAAGTCTAAAGTAGTCTCATTTTAGACATCGAGGAAAAATAGTGGAATTACGAATTTTCGATAGTCCCCGTTTTACTCTTGGCTCCCTCAACACAGTGCCGTTAGTTACGTAACTGTTCAGGATGCATGATGCAGTTTCTGCTTTTAGGAATACTTTCTAAGGCAGTACGAGTTTTTTTTAAACTGCTGTGTGAATTAAGTTGTATTTGCTAGAAGTATCGGCTAAAGGAAACTAAAGATCCTACGCTCAAACACAAATAATCTCTTTCGAAGCTCCAATGGAAAACGAAACGAATCGTCCTAAACATGTTACGCTTTTGAAGAGGAAAAGAGCAAAGCAGTAGTTGCACATACGCTTAATGGTGTTTCTTTGATTCAAATTTATAACTTACAAACATCATGTTTACGTCATGGTTTGATAGATAAAGGGTTAGTAAAAGGAATTCTTGGGTTCGAATCTCTTGTTACTTTTTTCTCTCAGCTACACTTAGTTTGTGCATTCCAAACCTCGATGTTTGGTTTGGATTTTTTATGAAAGCAGGTAGAGAATTAATTGTAGTCGAAATTAATTTCAAATATGAGATTATAATTACATAGTTTGTCTTTAACTTATTAGTATCAATTTTTATATCAAATTTTCCAGTCTTTATTTAAATCATCTTCCTGTGTAATACAATGAACATTTGCAGAGCGACGTCAGTCGGATGAAAGTACTATATTCCATTGTTACACTAACATACCTAGGTATTTGTTCATATATTTATAAATTGTTTACTAAGTAAAAACTTATGGAGGTCCACATTATGTGTCATATAATAGACCGTACGAAAGCGGACATAGCAGAAGGCGTATTGCAAATATCCCTGGTGATAAAAAGTAGGGGTCTTCTTCACTAGATTCGAACCACTGTTACAGGCGGTTTTGGTTTACATAGCAAGCATAATACCACTCGGCCACCAAGTCTCGCACGTTAGCCTCTTTATTAATGCAGAACACACTGAGATACTTACAGTCACTGCTGTCGCGTAATGTATTTCATAAAATTTTGTTAATATGTGGGTCTGTCTAATTAGGTAGCCGTCGAGAGGGCTGATGGTGTTGTGGGCGAGCATTTATTAATAGTGTGTATAGTCCCCTTGGGACTCGATTACAGCTGCTATGCGCCGTGGCATTGAATCCACCAGACGAGAGATATAGCGTTGGGTGCAACAGATCGACCACGCATCTTCAACACGCTCCCAAAGATCATTAGATGTTCGTGGAGAATTGTTCGACCAGGTTTCCCGCAATGTTCTTCTGCTCCAAGAGGAACCCAGTCAACTATTTCGACATCAAGTTGCCTCTCAATCATGTCTGAAACACATTTGAATTATGTATCGAGCTATTGTCCTGTTGCAAATATAATATGCTGTCACCTACATGAGCTTTTATTACCGGATGCGTTTCATCCAGATGTTCCACATACTTGTTGGCGTTCAGGCGACCAGAAATCCTGCAGATTCCTCCGAAATTTGCAGCCTTGCATATCCATGCCCAACAGTGGACAGTTACATGTCCCATTCGACCAGAACGGGAAACGTATTCAGATGCATACTGTTTCCAGGGCGGCGGTAAACACGCTTTGGCCCGAAGTTTGCACTGGAAAAAAAATTTTCGTCTGTGAAAACGACCTGCAATATTTAACTGTGCAAACGCCAGACGGTCAACCATGTGGTCTTCTGTTAGTCGCTCCCTAACAGCTGCCCTGTATGATCTCAAACCAAAGGATTTGAGTCTACGACGGACAGTCGTAACATTGCCTGCGAAATTGGTTTCCTCTCGTAACTGTCGGGCAGACATGAAAGGGTGCTCACGGTATTGGGCAATTACACTCTGGTCTTCTTGGGCAGAGGAAACTCTTTGTCGCCCACTTCCTCTTTTACGTCTTACATCTCCTGTTTCCTCATATCTCCTCCACTACCTCCGTGCTGTAGCACGGTTAACGCCATACCTCGCGCCTGCCTCGCTATAGTTCATTCCCGCATGTTCAGTTAAAGCAATCACGCTGCTTTTAACAGAAGCTTCGTAGTGAGCCATTTTTACACCAGAAGCAAAATGATAGTTTTGCTTAGGTGTTTGAACGGAACGTGCTTCATGTGAAGTCCCGTAACAAGGCGGAGTTTCCTCTCATTGCTGTAGACGATATCGTACGCCCTCTGCTGGGTGTTTCGAGACGGAAAAAGTGCTTTTAAGCAGTTCACTGCGACCGCTTTGAAATCAAATGTAAAGTGTGAGAAATAAATTTGTCATATCTGTATTTTGGTGTAGAGACAAAACAAAATTGGAAACCAAAGGTTTAAGAACAACTCAGACTATTAATATAAAGCAAGTCAAAGATTATTAACTTTAAATATTGCTTTAAGATTACAAGAAATGCGAGAATTTTGAAACAAGGAAAAATAACTAAAAAATTTGCAACTGAAGACAAAAAATAACTAACTTAAACACACTAAAGTGTATGAGTAGGGGGATTAATGGGGACGACAGCAATGAGGCTATATGTCCCCGTCTCGATTAACGCGATGAATGGATTTCACCATTTCACTTTGACGGAATAACGTAGAGGATGGAGAGGAGGGGGAAGATACATAATAGCTAAAATATAAAAATAAAAGTGACAATGTTCGGTGGTGAGTAACTCTTGAACTACCCGATCGTTCTCAATCACATTTTGAACATAGATGAAATTCGAACCTGGGAAGCTTTTTGTTATTTCATTTTGATATTAGAACTTGCGGAAGAGGAGGGGAGAGTAAATATATGAAAATGAATAAAACTTAATAACTCTTGAACAATCGACTGATCCCAATCAATCAAACATTCAATATAGATAAGGTTCGGACCTGGTATATTTTCATTTTTTGTCCTAACGGCACAATGTAGGGGAGGGGAATGGGGGACTATGTAAAAAAATAAAAATAAGAATTCTGTCTTGGTGACTTCATCATGCTTAAACCACCGAACTGATGTTAATCAAATTATCAACATAGATAAGGTTCGGACCTGGAGTGGTTTTATCATATCCCTTTGATAGTAGAACGTAGAGTTGGAGGAGAGGAGGGGAGATATCTATAAAAATGAATAAAACTTAACAACTCTTGAACCACCTGACCGATCTCGATCTAATTTTCAACATAGACGACGTTCGGGCCTAGAAACTTTTGTTTTAATATTTTCACTTTGACGGTAGAACATAGGAGAGAATAAAAGAAGGGGAGATT
This sequence comes from Thermobia domestica, assembly GCF_964235325.1. NCBI lineage: Eukaryota > Metazoa > Arthropoda > Insecta > Zygentoma > Lepismatidae > Thermobia > Thermobia domestica. The sequence continues at coordinate 144,248 of NW_027656093.1, read as the reverse complement.
ATTATGTACAAATAAATAGAACAACTCTTGAACCATCCAACAGATTTCGATCAAATTTTCAACGTACATGACATTCGGGCCTGGGATATTTTAACATACCGTGCCCCCAACATGGAGAGGGGAGAGGGATACATAAAATCATCGAAAATGAATATCAAAGAGTGCTTTAGTAATAGTAAAACCATAACATATTACTATTTAGCCCAGCGAAATCGGGGTGCGACTTAGATTCGACGACGTCTTAAGTTCAAGTAGCTATCGAGAAATAATTAGTTATTAACGTGTTATTGAATTACTTTGATAATAATAATAATAATAATAATAATAATAATAATAATAATAATAATAATTATTATTATTATTATTATTATTATTATTATTATTATTATTATTATTATTATAACTATTATTATTATTGGTATTAGTATTATTATTATTGAAGATTTGATCATTCAAATATTGAAAGACCAAAATATTCTAATACCTTAAGACAAACGTGTGTCATCGCCGACTAATGATCACCAAAAATTCTAAACTTGAACAAAATAGTCACCCATGGTTCCAACTTGAGAACCTCCAGATTATTAGCTAGCGCCTTGAGCACGGATCCACGCTTTATATGCGCTAAATGGTATGTTTTAGTATGTTTAAATTAGACTTCCTTGCCTCCAGTTACAAAATTTTCAGTTAGTATTTTTTGTTCTTTCACAATTGCTTTCGATGTTTTTAATTATATACGTCAATAATCTTTGGCATAGTTTATATTAATAACGTGGTTGTTCATAAACCTTTCGTCCGCTATTTGGTTTCTTCTCCACACCAAACTACAGATATGATACGTTTAATTCTCATACTTCTGACTTGGTTTCAAAGCAGTCACCATTATCTGGTAAAGCAATTTTGTTCGCCACGATTTATGAGTTTTGTAACAAAACACGTGAAGAAATGAGTTAAAGGAAGGCTGCAAGAGTTCATATCAAGGTTGAGTATTGTGGGCTAGTGACAAGCATGTAATAGTGTCTCGTATTTGAAAAGATTGTTAGCTATTTTAAATTCACTAACTTGTATTAGATTTAACTCAAGCTTAAAGAATTGGAATGAACAAACTCAGTGTAGCTTAAAGAAACAAAACGTAAGAAGAACGGACGAGATTCGAACCCTGGACCACCAGTACAAAAATCCTGTTCACTAAGCCCTCACCTAACAAGCCATCAACTTCTGTAAGTTTTAAATTTGCAAGCAAATGATACCATTATACGTTTGTGCAATTGTTTTGCTGTTTTCCTTTTCAAGAACTCATGTTTACGACGATTCGTTTCGTTTTCCATTAGAGCTTCTAGAGAGATAATTTGTGTTTGAGTATAGGATCTTTTGTTTCCTTTAACGGACAGTTCTAGCAAATACAACTCAATTGAAACAGCTGTAAAAAAAAAAAAAAACAGTACTGTCTTAAAACGTATTCCTAAAAGGGAGAAACTCCATCGTGCACCCTGAACAGTGACGGGAGTGCGTTGAGCGAGGCTAACAGCAATATGGAGTCCATTGAAGATTCGTAACTCCACTTTGAAGGGTTTTAATTAATTTCACACTTTTTCCTCAAAGTCTAAAATGTAACTACTTAGCATTAGATGAAAAGGACGTTGTGAAGGAACTATAGACTGTGAAGTCTACCGAAAAGATTTATCACGTCCTTGCAGCAACTATTTGCAGCAACTATTTCCAGCAAAAGAGAATAAGTACATCAGACCTAAGTTTTCTGAAACGCTAAAAAACCTTCCCGAGGCGTATTTGTATTTGTTTCAACACGTGTATAACTGATTGATTGTAGCAAAAGAAATGACAAACTCTAAGACAAGAAGCAGAATTTTGTATTGTAGCACTGCAATTGGTGAGAAAAGCTTAAAAGTGGAAAAATGTTTTTATGTACTTATTCCCTTTTTCCAATCAGTGGTTCAATTATGAGCCTATATTTTTGAGGTGTTAAAATAATAATAATAATAAGAAGAAAACATATTAACTGGTAGGTTACGCTGGACTCTTAATTGTGTATATGGAATAATGGAACGTCGGGTTATACAGAGGATTTTGGATTTCTCTTGACGATCAATTAATCTTTACCCTAGTAGGGAATACTGGTTGGTCCGGATTTCGAACAGTAATGAAGATCAAGATTGATTGAAATTTCAACTTAGAATGAAATAAATAAACATCTATTCTTATACAACTAGCATTGATAGTAGTGTTCCGTATTTGTTTAGACGCCTATACTTTTATAACTTTACCTATGGTGCATGGAGTAGTTGGTTTGATCCCAGCTCGCGCTGAATGAACTTTATTATGGACAAACACCATGTGCATGAGTTTTCCCGGGTTTCTCCAGTTTCCTCCCACTTTCTTCATTAAACGATTTCATTCGTTTCTCACCATCACTGTCTCCATTGGCGTAGTCGGCATAACGTGGGTCGTAAAATTTATACATTTCGTTTCGTTTTTCTTTTATAACTGTATCTCACTTTTCCTGTGCCGAGAGCATCATCTAAGCGAGTATTCAGTGAACTAAACCACTATATTCATAGCACAATAGTACAGATAGAAGTTTACCTCTTTGGCAATCTCCAGCATGCAGAACAAAAAAAGCCAATACATTGAAATTGAAACAGTAGTTAACGAATTCCTCTGCGAAAAAGATCACACGTACTGTTGTGTTTAGGATGATAATTTATAATTATACTTAGTTGGTTGAAATTTCTCCATAGTTGTGGGGCGAGATACTGAAAAAATCCCTACCAAGAGGTGAAGGTGACATGTAAAAGTAGTCAAATACGAACGAAATTAGTGTCGAATTCATGTGCAAAGATGAAAAGTGGCACTGTGGATGCTGCCAAATAAAGTCCAAAATAAGCCTTGGTTGGCTTCGAGTTGACAATGGGAGGAGGACAGGGATAAAGAATCGAAAATATCGTATATTTGTGTCGAATGGATAGTTTTCGGGATCACTGACATAAAAGATGATATTTCAGATGTGTATATGTCCAAGGTTGGCCATATTGAAATGGGGTCATAGGGAGAACCAGCAAATACTTCAGAAAAGTCCCTTTTTGCTGCCTTTCAAAACACTGAGAGTGAAAAGTGATAATGCACAAATCAAATTTTGAATTATCGGAGATACGACTTCTGAGGAAATGTCGGTGCTCCAGAGAGGCATTACTAAATGATCACTCCCTAAAATCGTCACTGTTTTGCAAGGCCGTGGACAGAAATTCATTTCAGCGATCGAAATCTTGACAGGAATTTATTTCAGCGATAGAGAGCATATTTTAGTAAAATGTGTATCATCCAGGGGCGAATCCAGGATGATTGTTTAATAGGGGCAGTCGTTCGAAGTCAACTCAAGGTAAGAGCAGATTGCAAAAAAAAGAGAATAAAAAGAAAGAAAGAAAAGAAAAAAAGAAAAAATAGAAAATGAGAAAGAGCTCTTCTTCATAATTAAAATTCTTAAGAAAGTAAGGCATATCTACTTTAGGTTTTAATTTACGTTTATAGTACAAAGATGAAAATTTACTTATGATACGTTTTATTTTTAAAATAAAAAGTATAAAAAGTACCCTATTCTGGGGGATGTAATCACCCCAAACACACTCCCTTGGATCCGCCCCTGCTATCACCATCTATAAAATTAGATATATATATACAAACAAAAAAAGTAGTGATTTCGTGGGGGCAAAAGCTTTGGATTGCCAAGGCCTGCATTCTCTGTATGTCCCTGCTGCTCTGAATTGTCAAAAGCTCCTCTTCAATGCTAAGACATAAAATGTAAATAATAAACGTGTAACATAGAATACAATATAAATAGAAAATATGTTATAATTAAGAAATGGAAAATAATTATAAAATAAATTTGAAGGACGATTTAAAAAAATCAATAATACTTGAAAATAAAATATACTTTTAAAACAATTTTGCATTTATGCAGGGCTCAAACAAGTGAGGAGTGCCATGTAAATTTAGTAACAAATATAATATTGGAAAATTATTTCGAATTGAACTAGCTGTGACTACATTACTTCAAACTTGAACTTGTGGAATATACAGTATACGCGTAGCTCAAATAAAATAATCAATAAGAATGGTCTTGATTGGAAGCTCGTACCATGCACGTAAGAATAACTTACATTAACCATATACCTAACAGACAATGACGCACAGGGCTTGGCACTACTCTATCAGATGGTTCTATCAAATGTAACTTAATTAAAACAATAGTAACAAATTTTAAAGCTTTAAAAAGTGTCCTGAAGAAGAGAAAGTTCATTTTGGACATTGTAACTAAGTTACATGAGGTTTACGTCCTAACTGAACGGCGCATCTACCGAGTCAACTTTTGGAATAACGCGTTAAGATAGTTTTCAACGCAGCTAAGGGAAACGTATGTGAACTAGTAATAGAATTATCCGTAGCAGAATGGATAAAGTCATGGTTCGATAATCACAAGGTGCGTGGTTCGAAACCCGTTTTCAAAATCTTAATTCATCAGTTCTGAAGATCTTTCTCTCCTTTCGTAATCATCTGATGCTCTAAAAAGAGTTCTCCACATTAATTCGACAACTGCCTAATGTGATCCTCGCAGTTCGAAAGCTTCCCTTCTTATCTTTCACAAAATCAGAATTTTCGTCATAATGCGAATGCTGTCCGATCATTTATTCCCCAATTATAAATTTGTGAATACAAATCATCCCTCTCTGTCTCCATACTTGAACCTCCCCCTCTCTCTCTCTCACTCAATGTCACCAAGGAAGTCATATGGCTTGTGATTAATCCTTCGACTCTTGAAACCAAATGTAAGCTCTTTAGCAATATGCTATCGTAACTCTATAGGTTTGTTGTTAAAACCAGTGTCTTTTAGACTTTATTCGGGGGGGGGGGGGGGAAGAGATTCTCCGGCGACATAATATTTTCACCTTTTATTAGTGTATTACTATACATTTGATCAAAAAAAATACGTATTTATGAAGTTTAAGAGAGGAGGAATTACACCCTCCTGTCCTGCCCAAATGACGCCACTGAAACATTTGCTTGCACTTACTGAAAAGAAATTAAATGAATCATTGAATAAAACTCGTTTCTGTTCGTAGATATTTTAGAGCTTTTGGCAATTTCCATAGATTTGTTAGGGATCATCTTAATAGCTTGCACTCTGTAAAGAAAGAAAAGAATGAAACTAAAGATATTTATGAAGCTGTGGGAAGATTGTGTGACTTTTCTTTAATTTAGGCTCTTAAAAGATGTTTCAGAAGAAACGAATGGAAAAGACTGTTTTAAAGCTATAACGTTGTAAACTTGATTCCTTTTTCTTTTTCAGCTGAATGGAAAGAGTGTACTACGCCACACACACTGCTTTAGACAAGGAGAGGTGGAGGACTTCGAGGAGTTGGAATAATACTAGAAGCAACTAATCGATTGATACATGTATTGCGGGAATGCATAAGAAAACTGGGCAAGAGTTTGTTATTCATTTGGACTTAGAATTTTTTTAACAAATTTTATGCCGCGGGCTGTACAAGGACACCTTTGATCTATCGAATATGTGTATAACTCGTGTATCCTATATGCTGTCTTACTTTAGAAGTTTGTTATTCGTTGTTTAGGGTAAGAGGAAAAGAATTGAAAATATACATTTTTAACAATATTTTATTAGAATTCAATGATATCTACCAACTTCAACTAAGATATGAGACTAGCAACTGCATACAAGATAAAGAATTCAATCTTATACAATCACCTAACACCTAAGTTATTTTTCTAAGTTCTGAGCTATGCCGTATAAGCGTTTTCAAGAAATACAGTCCATTTAGTGTGTAAGGTTGAAAAGAAAGTAACTTTCTCAATAAATCTTCATGTCATCGAAAACTTCTGAATACATTTTTAAATTGATAATGAAAGAACATATATCTAAAATAGGCATAGACAGATAAAAAAGAAAATACTTAGATTTAGTAAATTTCAGGCTTGCGAAAGAACAAAATCCAAAAAGCACACCAGTGTAATATACATACATACTTATTTTACGCTTCGAACCTCAGATTGGGGAACATGTTTGCATCACTTTTCTTATTATGTTATCCTTCATTTCCATACTCTTTACTTACCTCTTAGTGCACAATACCGCAGAAGGATTACGAGTGCGTATGTAATCTGGGATTAGGATTATCTGTAAAAACTTGGTTCATCTACGGTAAATGTACCTTGTAGAAAGACCAAGCAATATTACGTTCACAATAAAACCGACCATATTCTTAAGTCTCGTAGCCTTCTGTAGCTTATGGCTCTGAACTAACTATTGACAATGTTTGCATATTGAGCTGGGTTTCTTCATTAGACCTCCCCTCATCTTGATTGTGATGATTTGTTTCCATGTTTTGCAGCATAACACCTGTTTGCAAAGCTTCGTATTGTGATTTCTGTAAAAAGAACGAGGAAAAAAGATTATCAGTATAGAAGTAGATGATGAACTGTTGTGAACAAGTATTGAATTTCACGCAGAGATTTTCCTCGGGCTTTACAACACAAACACGAATAAGCACAATACCCCATACGGATAAACCAAGTCTTTGCATTTGGCTATTATTATATTTATAGTACATACAATGAAGTTTTAAGAATGCAACATGCTGTGGTATATTAGGAGGAAGGCCATAGCTGTCAAAATTTTCTCCAACACAGCGATTATCAATATAAGATGCTATCCAATGGCTTCCTAATTTTGTGGATGGATCTGTATTTACAATGATTGCCAGAGGAAGAGAAATCCGTGAGGCAACTCATCGCTTGCAAATGCCCCAGTGAAATGATTTCTGAATAATTGACTACCGTTTAAAGCACTAGCTAATTGTAATGTATTCAACACCGTGAATGGAAATGACATAACGTATACGTACCTTGTAATTTAAAAGTCCAGAATAATGTTGCGCTGGTGGTTGACGTTTAGGAGTGAAGAAAGCTCCCCATACAAAATATAGTTTGTAGTTGCTGCTAATTTCTCTTGGTAATGAACCTCCAATCGGATGGCTTCATGTCGTTGTAAATTCCTATAGTGTTAATCTCCAGCAGAAGAATACAATCACGAGTTAGGTCAAATACAAACAGTGTATATCCATTACTGTAGTCGGCTCTTGAAGTTGTATTTCCAGTATTGGTAAAATGTATGCCAGAGCCTGAGAACAATGTGTGGTACGATGAAATGTAGAGATTTTCTTCAAAGCTACGTTTCGATGGATTTGAAGGTACAGCTTTTCCCTCCACGTAAGGAAATTAATGTTTAGATGTTCACATTCAAATGGATTGCTGGTAATAGTTCCACTGGATGCTTCGTTCGAAGTATATAATACAATAATACGATTTGGCAATGTTCCCATAAACAGGTTATCAATACTTTTGGGTTGTATATCCTTCGGGATGGTAAGTGATTTCATTTGAACCCTTGTGAGAGGATACTTTGACGGTGTAGATTGTAAAATGTTATTATGTGCCAATTTGACACTATTGCTAATGTTGACTTTTTTCACCTGCAACGTTGCATCTAGACTATTGATTTTTGCATTGACATCACTTTCACTGGCCATGAGACAAAAGTTTGGTTACCTGATTCTGATTGGTTGATAGATGTTAAGTGATCTTAGACCGTGGGATATTTGAAATTCGTTCCCTTTTATGGGTAACATGAATGCTTTGGTACCACGATGAAGATTGGTTGATAGGTGTCACGTGATCTTAAGTTCTGGGATTTTTTACAATTCGTTCCCTTTTACGGTTAAGATGTGTGCCTTGATACCTGATTCTGATTTGGCTGAGAGAGGTCACATGATCTTAGGCCCTGGGACTTTTGAAATTTGTCCCCTTTAACGGTTAGTATGAGTGCTTTGATACCTAAGGTCACGTGATCTTAGACCCAGAAATTTTTTAAATACGGGTATACTCTTTGATGTGTACTTTGGTACTACGATACTGATTGGCTCATAGAGGTCACATGTTTTTAGGCCAGCCACGTGGTGAACATGTTACATGGTATATCGTGGGGAAATTCTTCACTCTGAATTTTTGAAATTCGTTTCATTTTTATAGGCAAGATGAATGTTTTGGTACCTCATTTTTGATTGGAGGATAGAAGTCACATGATCTTAGCCCCAGCCCATGCGAGAAATTAATTTTTTTAGGTTACGTGATATGACGTCATCAGATCAGGCGATCCACCCTCGACCTTGATTTTAAAATTACGTTCCCTTTTATTGTTATGTACTGAAGTTCATCTTAAATATAATCGTTTCCGTTTATGGACCTGCATTGTAGTTTAAGATAAATCCTCTAATCTTTCATATGTAGCCAGTGACGTTGGTGTCTGGATTGTATATTTCTAAACTGTAATTTTTCGGCCCCCCACTAACAAATGTCTTGATGTAGGCTCGTTGTTCATAAGGCTCCATCTCATTCGATAAGCATCCACAACCAGATAAGTACGTGAAAGGTTCAATGGTTGGTTCCCCCGTCTTTTCTGTAAATATCACAGAATCCGTGTCGAAATATAAAACACATACCTGCAACATTTCCAGGTACTTCTATAGTTCCGGACGTTCTTGACATGTTGTAACTGCTCCTAAAACGACATTGGTGTTTAGACTTAGAACAAGCACATGTTCATTGTACCCCCAGAACGCATACAATGTGGTATCATTGATGGGTACAATTTGATGGAATTCAATGTCGGGGGAAGTGAGCTTTTCATAAAATTCTTCCGGCCAATAAATAATTGTGGTGTGGCTAACGTTTGTACGCTGTCTAAGCTTGCCCCATAATTAATTAACACAAAGATTAAATAACTTCTACGTGCAGGATTATTTTAAATTTTGGTCGGATCTAGAGCAATACCTTCAAGCTCCAGGACGGTTTGTATAAATTTTGTTTTGCCTTATTCGGTGACACATGAACTTGGCCATCCAGAAGCTTCCATTTTCGATTTCAAAAACGTGTTGATGTATTCCGTGAACAAGCCACCTGTTTCCGTGATGGGGTCATATTGTTCAATGTCATAATCCCAAATTTCAAAGATTTCCACCGGTTGATATCCTAATTCTATTGCCTCTTGTAGTTCGTATGATACATACGTTCCAGTGAAACATCGCTCCGGATCGTTGTGCGTACACGTTGCTGTAGGGACTGTGTTCATTTTTCGGCACAACCAGCACACAGTGGAAACAGTAGTTTTTGTTGGATCGACAAGGGAATAGACCGTAATAGAGCTGGCGACTTGGCAATATCGTCATTTTGACCAGACCATTGGGTTTTTTGGTGGTGTGTTTTCATCACCCTGTAGATAGATTCTAGGATATCCTACAGGATATTAGCGCAGTTATTTATGAAGGATTTAAGGGTCCTCGGTTCATGTATGGATGATTCTTGTGATACGTCGCCATGCTGGATTTTGTTTCAAGAACTGCTTAAATTCGCACTCCAACATTTCATGTATCCTCGTCGACAAAAGTGCCTTTACATCGGCGTGACGGGTATCTGAGAGCGCAGTACTCCAAGGAAGGGATGGTTGTATAAGATTTTTTTATTAATTTTGAAGAGTATTTATTTTGACTAGGGAACTAACATAGGTGAAGGGAGTAAAGACACAGATTTGAAGCATCAGTGCACTGTTATTGAAGCATCAGTGCTCGAAAAGATTGGTATTCTCAGTTTTTCTATTTATTGTTTTATATGTTAAGTTAAACACAACAATATGTATCACTCATATCGCAGATCGTATTATTTTTAAAATCGTATTTGTAACCTATTGTCAAAACATTCATCTCCAGACATGATGTAGAGAGAAGAGAAAGAGATACGACATCTGTAATATATGTATATGTGATTCACTAAGTAACTAGAAATTAGTTAAAGGACACATAAGAGAGAAAAGGAGGTCTAGAAGTTTGGACTTTTTTAGAAACGTCCTAGATAGGTGAAAATATAGTTAAAAATTGGAAGAGGTATCATCTAATTTACCTTTCTTTTCTTATATTCTAGTATACTTTTTTCTTTCACATCCAAACATCTCTATTCAGAATTACGAGATAAAGATGAAGAGAGAAACATTTCCATTTCAATAATTATATCAGGAAAAAATTCTTTGACTTGGACAAGATTCGAACTAGCAACCCTGGAATCCACGGGTCAGCGCTCTACCGATTTAGCTAACAACTTCTGTTGGAAAAGCCTCATTTCTACAACTACTGGTTGCTGAGTGGTGTGTATTAACGAAGTTGGCCGAGATAATTGCTTCATATAGCTATTGCAATAATAATAATAATAATAATAATAATAATAATAATAATAATAATAATAATAATAATAATATAAAAGAACAGAATTTAAAAAGCCGCATATGCTAAAAGTTTGACGTGCAGAGTAAGTCCTAATATGAGATTTTATTAATTATATATAATAAATGTAAGCGTGGTTTATTCGTGCGTGCTACTCAAACTGTGCAACTCACTACCGTATTTCCATGAGGGTTGTACGCGTATGGTACAGTAGTCTTGCGTCCTCCAACCGTGAAGAATATTTCGGTTTGAACCTATGCGTGTCCTAAGAGGAAGGAGGAGATTCAAAGGAAGAAAAGTGGTTTAGGAATTATGCAAACGTAGAATATGTCACGAGGTGAGGTGATATAGAGCTCAGCGTGTCTTTCACCTACTACTCTATACAAGACGTGCATCTACGACTTAACTTGGAACCCGAACCACACGACTCCTTACGGGAATCGAAACCCGTATCACCTCTAGTTCTACTATGGGAGACACAGGAACATGTACAAATAATCGAAAATGAACGATATTAATGTTAAAGCCATAGCTTTTGAGTACATGAATTATGTATGATGCCCTCTATATCGTTCACATCAAAGTTTAGCATTATCGGCATGGAGGTTTAATGGGAGGGGTGTAAATAAAAATTCCTAATTGAAAGATATGAGTGTCTATTCAATAGCTTTCGTGGTCGCTAAAATGAATAATTACACTCCCGATACTATAATAGCCCAAAGCTTTACTCTTTCGTTAGCAGGAAGTTTATTCATTTACTTAACTCAGGACAACTTAAAGTTAATGATACGAAACTCGATGATTATATTTCTAATTCGAAAATATTAGATACGTATTGTGGTTTAGATTTCTAAGGAGGAAAAGGGACAATTTATGCAATGATTTCCTTCACATTCGAATAAAATACTGCCCCATTACATTGCAAAATCTCATTTCGAGTAGTGTCATTGCTAATAGTTTTCCGTATTTGTTTATATCCTTACTCATTTATAACAGTATCTCACTTTTCCTGTGACGAGAGAAACACCTAAGCGAGCATGCAGTAATGTAAATGCCATTAAAATCTATACTCATAGCACAGTGGTGCAAATAAAGTTGAGCTCTTTGGCAATCTTTAGCATGGGAAGCGAATAAAGCCACCACATTGGAAAAGTAGCTAATGAATTCCTCTCCGAAAAAGATCACCCGCCAGGCCCGTATCCACGGTGGGCAAGGGGGGCCGGCCCCCCTAAGCTTTGGCTGGCCCCATAAAATTTCAAGGTGGGCTTCCAAATGAACTATAATATTGTGATGAAGTATAATATGATTGCGTGGGCCCCCCTAACTTCTACCAGGCTACGGGCCTGTCACCCGCACATTTATTTTACAGATGGTGGTTTATAGCTATACTTAAGTTTGTTGAAATTGCTCCAGTAGAGCGAGACACTGAAGCTATTCGTAATAAGGGGGGGAAGGGACATGTAAAAGTATTCAAATATGAACAACATTCGTATCGAAATCATAGTTTTCGTGGTCGCAGATTAATAGTGACGCTGTCGATGTTGCTTAAGTACAAGATGAGCCTTGGTTGGCATGAACGTCAGAGTGGGAGGGTGACAGGCAAAAAGTAAATAAATAAATAAAATCGAAAACATCCTATATTTGTGTCGAATATATATTTTTCGGTATCTCTGACACAAATAGTAATATTCCAGATGTGGTATATCATCAAGGTCGGCCCCATTCGCATGCGGTTTCAGAGGAGAGAACCGGTGAAGATTTCAGAACAGTTCCTTTGACTTAAGTTTCAGAACACTGACAGTGAAGAGTGGTATTACACAAATACTGGTGTCACATCCGGACTTATCAGAGGTATGATTTCTGGAGAACTGTCGTTGTTCGAGGGAGGCATTATCGCCTGATCATTCCCTAAAGTTCTTACTGTTCTACAGGGGCGTAGGCAGGAATTTATTTCAGTGAGCGAAAGCATTTTGAGGGGTAAATTGTGCGGATGGTATAGTAAATTCGTTTGAAATCCCTTCAGGAGCCCATGTTGCATCGTACGTTCAATTGTGCTTTTACTGAGTCAAAACTTCCTCCCCCCTTCTCTCTCTCTCTCTCTCTCTCTCTCTCTCTCTCTATATATATATATATATATATATATATATATATATATATAACAGTAAGTGTAAGCCAACAATGTGTCTATATGATAATTAAGAAATAGAATCCTGAAATGGACAAAAATGCTTTAGATAAATGTTACAATTACAAATTTCTTCACTTTATAATAATTCAGTCTTCTTGTGAGTATTAAAGGAAAATGGCGAAATTAAACCTAATTAACAGTGGATTAATCATGGCCGTTTTAATAATTTATATCTTTTTTATTAAATGACCACAAGAAACAACTAAAATGTATACCTAAGATGTGTTTTGACAAATACAGTTGAAACATAAAAGTCGAAATAGAATAAAACCAATGAGCTTCAAGTCTAACATTCTCACAGGTTTGATTTTGACAAAGAAATATGCTCTTACACTTCAATAAAAGCATATTTAAATAGTGTTTTCTAGTGATACAAATATGGTAATTAGCTTAATTTCTCGTTTTCTTTGTTACTGAAAATTTCATGTTATAAAGTCACTTTTCTGGCTTTCTATTTGCCAAAATCTCTTATTATTGCATCCATATCAATTTCATTCAGAATGTAATTTTCAATGGCCATCAAAGCTATTCCATTTAATCGTTCTTGAGATCTACTTGATTTCAAACAATGCTTTATTAATTTTAGTTAAACTAGTTCAATACACAACAAATGACAAAATTGTGTCTTAATTGTCCCCTATCAGTGGAAGAACTTTAAAATTAGGTTTCTCGGCAAAAATTTTTTCAGGGCTCCTTAGTCCTATAGAACAATTCAATTCTTGCATGTTTCTTGCCAATATAGACGTTCGAAATCAGGCAGTAACACAATGTAAACACAAGCAATGATGCACCCAGGATTTTTCTTTGGGGTCCCAAGATTTTTCGGGAATAGCCTACAAAATGCAAATATTTTTTTGTATTTTCCCCCTGAAATTGTGCTAATAGGGGGATCCAGACTCTTAGACTATCTGTTCAGTGTTTCGTCCACACATATTTTTAGGGAGCCACTGCCTCCCGGGTGGAGATAAAAATAATACGTCTATAATATAATAATAAATAGAAGAGTATCAGCAGTGGCTCTCTGAATACTAAGTGTGCCCCCCGGAAGATTTTTTCTGAATGGAACACTGCACCTAGCGCACGAGACAAAATTTGTGGCTGTCTCGTCTCGAAAATGTGCTGTAAAAGTGATGGCTCGACTAGAAAAATGTATATTTCTCTGTTCGAAGAGCCGTGTTTCTATTCGAATTTGGTCTGGAAAATCCTGTCTCAACTCGTCTCGTGCGCATCCCTAGCACCTATGTCGGTACATCCCTGAACACAAGTAACTAATAATCAAATCTCTACTTTGCATTAGAATTATTACTAATTTAAAATATCGCTCATCTAAATTTAATAACAGAGAATGGATTAATAATTATTGTTATATGTCATAAAAAAACGAGCATCTGTATGCGCTGCTTTAATTGAAAGTGAGAATACTGAAAAAAATACTTGTCATCCAAATGACCTTTCGTTGCTTTCGATTATATCCTTTCAAGTTATATACTTATATGCCGCGTGAAAACTAATTGTATTCAAACAAATTTTGAAATACATGAAATTTAATTGTGACCCGTGACCGAAATGACCGTATCATTCCATTTTAATTCAGCAATTAAATTACTGCAATCAGGTAAAATAAATTTACAGTTTCAAAAGAATGTCGACCTGCAAATGCTTTGTTAACAATGACTGATATTGACAACTCCCCATCTCAATATTTCTATGATTTTGTCCAGCACTCGAAAGAAACTTTTTAGAGCCTTCGGTTGCCTCTTATCTTCTTTCACGTTTTGTAGCTTTCTTTTCCGATAAAATGCTCACTTGGTTTTATATCGTTGGTCATTATTATTACATGAAAAACAAAGTACTATTAAAAAGTGAAAGCACACATCATTATAAATTAAAAATATAAACAAAAACGAAACGAATTAGGACAGAAATGAAAATGTTGACGAATGACAAATGGATTAATAGATATTAACAAAGTGAGCATTAGGCAGTGGACAGCGATTGTAAGTCATTAGGAACTTAAGTTAAAATTTCCTTCAGAAATGATTTTTAAAAAATCCATTTGTACCGCCTGTCTTTTCTTAGTATTCGCTCCACTCCTTGGACGAATGGACAAGAAAAGCCTACTTGCTTGCATGGGGGCGCGAAGAATGATTTTAGGGTGATCATCTCCCTCGTTACTATATTACGTTTGGTATTGTTATTTGTATTAAGAACATCTTAAGAAATTATACATATATATTATACTTGTCCTAAGCCAGGTGGGCCCTGGCCCCTTCGTCCCCTTTTGGTCGCCCATGATTGCTTCAACTTTAATAATGTGCATTTAATTTACGGTGACCTTTCTCAACTCTTAACTGTTGAGAAAGGAATGAAGAGTCTGTTATATTTGTATTTTGTGCATATGGTGGGATTGTGGAAAGAATACCACTGTCTTTAGCTCTACCATCATTGCGCTTAATACAACATCTATTGGAAAGCTAAATTTACCTCCATTTTATCTCATATTCGTAAAATATCCCTTTTAACTCTTTAAAAGATCTATCCTGTGCCGTGGAAATTTTCCTCAAACTAGCATCTCTTGTGAGTGTTGCATTGGCATCAATTGATATTCGAGTCCATTTCATTTGTAAAGGAGTGTTTTACAGCCAATCACGCGAAGATTCGACTTTATTGTCCTTTGATGTATTTTATCTGTACCAGAGTCTGTACAATATTTATTTGAAGCTATATGAGGAAAAATTGTCATCATAACATTTTTAAAAAAATATTTACATTTAAAATAAAGTTAATTTTTCTAATTTGGCTCCCTGCTCACCTTGATCAAGATCCGGCCCTGCAGTAACAATTGAATTCTGTATTACCGCCCGACTATCGTTGTTATGAAAACATTCATCATGATATGACGTAGGGAAATGAGTTACATTAGGGTTCTAAGATCTAATATCAAAGTTGAAACATCGCAAGTAATAGCAAAAAGTTTTGATAATTATTTCAGTTTAAACTAGCTGCGAATACATTTAATTCAAAATTGAACTTCTGGAGCGCAACAAAAGCTATATGATCGTAGCTAAAAGGAAAAATTAATAAGAAGAGTCGGGATTTGAACCTAAGTCATACAAGTAGAAGTCCCTTATACTAACCATTCATTTACTATATTTTGTTTACTAAAAATATTTTCCATGCAGCAAACTGCCATTTCACACTGAAACATTAACAACAAAAGAACAAAGTTTTCAAGAAAATTTGTCAAAGCTTATGTATTAAAAGTATCCCAGTATTCGCCCAGCGGTACTGCAAAATCACTAGTCAGGATGCCTCCTATCAAAATTTGAAACTGGAGACTCCCAATTACAAAGCGTCAACGCTAACCAGTAACCTACGTTCGCTCAGTAAATGTCATGAAATTACTTTTCTGTAATTATTTTTGGAAAATGTTTATTATTTTCATGAAGCAAAGAGTTCATCTTCTATTTAGGTTGAGAACTATATCTACTATACTTCTGAGAGTCAACTAATAGTTGATGTTTATTATTTCCGTCGATTTTCTACGTCTACTAAGTTATTTCAATTTCTTATAAGTTTTCCCTTCCGGTTATGACAATGATTAAAAATGAAAGCTCCTCTTCTTATACAATACTTGATCATTGTAACATTTTTAGTCTAAATTGTGAATTATTGAAAATATTTAAATTAGTTAGAATGAAGAGGATAATACTAAAAAACATGATTAGAAAAAAATAAACATTGTTTTTTAACGAATTGATAGAATCAAGCTTTTTCAAAACAAAAAATATTTTATGGTATGGAATGATCATGGAAAAAGTAAAAATAGCCATCGAGGACACACTAACCAACCACTGTACGCAGATAAGTCAAGGTTCGTTAACTTGAAAATGGACTGAAATGAAATCTTTGAGTTTTACGTCCCGCGATTATGCCGGTTAGGTTAAACGAGACGGTGATGATGAGTAATGAATGAAATGGCGGAATGAAAAAAGTGGGAGAAAACGGGAGAGCCCCGAGAAAACCCACGCACAAAGTGTTTGTCCACCACAAAGTTCACTTGGTGAATGTTGGGATCAAACCTGCGACCCCAAGCACCAGAGGTGAACACTCTACCACTGATTCGATAACTTGGTAGACGTATATGAAGAAATCACTAACAGAAAATAACTGATAGCTTTACGCCTAACCATCTCAGCGACCTTGAAACTATGAACTCTACATTAATATCGGTTGTCGTTTTCGATCATTTTATATGTTACTCCTTTCCAAGCTGCATGGTGTCTTGCCCCTTAGGGAGGGAGCAACACAGCACGCACACAACTCGCTATATAGCTTTAGGGCAAATACCTAAAGGCACAAGCAATAGGCCAGTTGACCAAGTGCAATGTTGCCAAACATAAGACAAGGTAAGCCCACGCTCAGCCTGTTCGACACAAAATCACTGACTCTTCGAACAAGATAACATTGTCGCGCTCTCAGAGTCAGGTTTGCATTTGTGTTGTAGTACGTTTTGTTTGGTTTTTAAACATTTCATTAATTTCTTACATACTGTGGTGTATGATATTTTCTATGTGGAATATTATTGTATATTTTGTACTGAAAACATTGTGTAAATAGAACTGATCTGTATTTCTTACATTGACTTTGCAAACTTTAGCAATGCCCTCATGCGCTGTGTACGGCTTTAAAATGAACACACGAAATAGGAAAGTTGATGAAGAGAATGTCAAGGGCATTTCAAAAGCAGGGAGATTTACAGCAATTGTAAAGCAATAGGGGTGTAATTTTGTCATCTGTGGTTGGACCCAAAAAGCCGTAGGTCCACGCTGCCTATACCCCTAGCAGAGCTGAGGTGATTTTGAGTTTAACGTCCCATTCAGCAGCGAGGCTATATGAGACGTAGACCTACTTATTAACGTGTAATCCGAATCACATGAGCTCCCGCCGGGAATAGAATCTGGATTTCCGACGCCAAACGCTCGTACGCTAAGCTTGTGCCCTTAGTTTTATGAATTTTACCAAATGAATGAATATCTACATATTTTAACACAGTATATGAGTTCCTTGCTATACTGCTTTTGTAATAATACTTTTGTCATTAATGTGCTTACTATTTATCTTTCTATATAAAATAACAAGTTCTGGCTGGCTGATTGATCAACGCCTAGGCCAAACTGCTTAAACTAGAAACTTGAAGTTTAGAAAAGGCATATGATTTGTAATGTAAGGTCCCACTAAAAGAAGAATATTTGGAAATTTGAAGGGAAAGGGTAAAAAGAGGAGTGGCAATTATTATCTTAACATGCCCATACCTTGGAGTCTTTGAGTGTTAATGACATGAAATTTGGTATATAGACTTCTCATTTAAAATAATTAGATATATATGTATGCGTTTTTATGATATTTGCCCTAGAAAGGAAGAGAATAGGGTAAAGTTGCAATTGTTATAATTCGATGGTCATAACCCGAAAATCGTTAAGGTTATTGACATGGAAATAGGTTGAGTTGAGTTGATTTTGAGTTTAACGTCCCATTCAGCAGCGAAGCTATATGAAACGTGAACCTACTGATTAACGTGGAATTCGAAATACATGAGCTCCAGCCGGGAATGAAAATTGGTATTTAGGTTTAGCATGTAAAACAATTAAAGGCATGTTTCTGCGTTTTTTCATTTTTCCTTAGAAAAAAACTTGTAATTGTAATTGGTAAAATAGAATGGCCATATTCCGAAATCCCTTAAGAATAGAAACATCTTGATTGAAGATGTATTTCAGCGTTTTTTTTTTTTTTTTTTTGATATTACGGTTAGAAGAAAAACAGCAGGAAGACAAAGTTGGGGGTTGAAATCGTTACAATAAGATAGCCATATCTCGAAACCACTTAAGATCAGAGATCTTAGGGATATGAGAAGTGAGAGGCCGGAGAAAGAGCAAATGCAAGCGTCTGGGGGCGGACTCCCCGCCTAGCCGAAAGCTAATTATGCAATTAAAAAATTTGCATAAGTTAGATTTTACAAGGCGGTTTCTGAGTGTTGGTTTCTGAAGCTCCAAGTTAATCACATAACGTCAATTTACATGTGTTTAGTTTCTAAAATTCTGTAGTTGTTTATAAGTGGGTATTTTGGACTCATATTTTACCTTTAAATTCATATGTCTTTTCGTTATTTATATCTAGTATCAACTTTATTTTCTTTATCAGAAAGACAGAAGTTAATTTATTATTTCCTTATAATCGTCTCTAGGCTTCTTAGCTTATGGAGTATTTGGTAAATATTTTAACATCTGATATGTTTGTACATCAATGGATTTCGTGCATAACATCTGTGCATCACTGGACTCTCAAATAGATCGTCAGTTGTCTTTGTAAATCTTCCTGATTTACTGATGACCACTGTTTATGGGAAATTCGTCCTTTTCCGTTTGTATTTCAACTTTTATTTGTTTCGATTATTGTGATAGTTTCCATTAAGCAGCCCGCGTGAACTCCTCTTATATATTCATAACCTACTAAAATCAGACAAACAGAATAAATCACATACATTAGGCTGTTGCATCTGCATACCCAACCTCTTTGTTAATGTATTCATTCTAATTTCGATTAACGGGGCTGAAACGGATGATTTCGGCGCAGCTTTCACGGTTTGTATCACAAATGTCCTACTGTTTAAGGGAAAGTTTTGGACAGTACCGCAAATATCCCATAAAAACTGGTGTTCTGGTTTTACCGCAAATGTCCTGATACCTAGAAAACTAATGAGTTCAAGCAATGACCATCCGGATTATCTAGGATTTAAGTACAGACTAAGAGGGTCTAATGGAAAAGCATTCTATAATATTGAAGCCAGTGAAGAACCTTGTACACAGCAGGAAACAGTAACATCAGCATTAATTGAATATATATATATATATATATATATATATATATATATATATATATATATATATATATATATATATATATATATATATAAATAGATAGATAGATATACACTTGAAAAACTCGGCACTGCATGATGAATTATTTACAACAGTACCAGTGTTGTCAACGGCTTGAGCGGATCGGATCACGGCTCAGTAACCACCGAGTCAAGCCGAAAAGTGAGCCAAGCCAACAACTCACCCAACGGAGCCGGCTCGAACCCTCGGCTCAGTTGGGCCGAACCGATGGCTCACCCGAACCGAGCCGGCTCGAGCCGATTTGTCACCTGAGTCGAGCCAAACCAAGGCGGTTGGGCGCAACATCGTCCTGATTAACAACAAAGAAAAAATGCAAGTTCGCTTAGAATTTTTTTTTTCAGTTATTTATAAATAAATGGAAGTAACAAAACAAAACAAGTCTCTAGATAAACACAAAAGATGCCTTTAAAAAACTACATAGATGCTGTTACACGACCTTAACAATAATAGGTTTAGGCGTACTCGAACTTTTACATATTTGTACTAATATTTCATTAGTTTAATGAATGATATTTACAGCAGAGATCTAACTAATGCCCACTGATTTAAGAGATTGATTAACGAATCAGTTACAACAAACTCAAATATCACACATTTTGTTTGTCTTCACGTAATCCAACTTCGTAAATTAGGCGTTTGTTTTAACATTTCGTAGCAAGTAGTTAGCAACTTTAATCACTGATTTATTTCATTGTAAAACAACTAATTATCTTAATAAACTTATGTAGTATTAACTTTATAATTACAAATGTTATGACAAAATAACCAGATGAATTTGAAGAAATACGTATATTCTACATCAATTTTTTACTTGTTATATGAGCCCACTAAGGTTGAACGTATAACACACCTATGTTTGACGCAGAAGTCCTCAGGTTTGATTCCCAGTGGGGGCGAAATGAACACACAGTCTTGGTGCTGGTTTCCATAATAATAATAATAATAATTATTATTATTATTATTATTATTATTATTATTATTATTATTATTATTATTATAGGTTATTTGTTATGGTTACTACAAGCGTCTTTAACAACTACACGTTATTGCTGATTTGCAAAGGAGGTGTATCACTCTTTTAGAGTTTTGATAAAATGCGTTGATCTCCGCATGTCAGTTTGTTTCCAATGGACCAACAACCAGTTTCTACTATGTTTCATTCTTAGTAATTTTTGGGCCGATAAACTCTGCCACATTATACATACGGAATGCAATACGAAACCCATCATTCTTTCCTCAGTTGTGTATTTCAAAAGATTACGGTTATAACTTTTTCTTGTTTAAGAAGAACTTACATTCTCCTAACCGCCTGACTATCCCCATAGCTTAAACAGACAACATTATTTAAAAAATGATGAATTTAAGACATAAAACCTCTGTATTCTTCGTTTATTTATAAAGATATTTCATTTGGAAGACTTCAAGACTCTCGCAAGTGGGTCTCATTCTTGTCCGAATCTTGCGGACTTGGACTTGTTTTTGCACACTTGATTTTGGTTTTGGTCTTGCATATAAATACTTGGTCTTGGTCTTCGAATCAGACAGTTTTCACCCAAGTTAGCACTCTATCAGTTCCATTCGTAATTGGAGTTCGGAGGCTGAGGTCGACGGAGAATGATTTATTGTTGGAGTTTGGAGGTTGAGTGGTACTTGCAGTTCGGAGATTGAAATCGAACCGAATGAAGATAAAGGAGCAATCGGAGTATTAATGGTTGATATCACAGTTTCCTGTAACTAGTGTTGTAAACGGCTCGAGTGGCTCGGTTTAAGGCTGTCACCACCGAGCCAAGCCAACAGCTCCCCCAACCGAGCCGGCTGTAGCTCTCGACTCAGTTGGGCCCAACAGAGGCAAGCCGATGGCTCACCTAAGTCAAACCGAACCGAGCTGATAGCTCACCTGAGCCGAGACGAACCGAGCCAATGGCTCATCGTAACCACGCCGGCTGACATCACTAAACAGTACAGCTGTAGACGCATATTTTACCAGAAGATAAAAATGAAATTGAAGATTCATTTAAGACAAAGATCTTGAAGAACAAATCTTGAATTTATAGCTGAGAAGCTAGCTTTCCAATTTAAAATCAAATATCCACAGCTCTATTGGAGGGCAACAATTCCAGCGTACTTTTGTTTCTTCTTACAAGGAGAACCGCTTCCTATACGTTAGTCAACCGCTTTGAAACTAATTGAGAGAACATTTCTCAAAACAAGAAAAGTCTTTTTCAAGTTATTCTTTAATTGCACAAAAAATGATTTCTTTCCAATAGTAAGGAATATTGATTAAAAAGAGAATGATAAGAAATAACTTCTAACTTTTGCATTGTTTTGCAGTGCTGTATTTAGGGGTGTACGAGTGTATATACAATTAAATTTAGTGAATTCAACATAATTCTAGGTCTTAGGATTAATTTGCATAACTGGACTATGGAATGTTTTTAAGTGTTGTGCCTTGATGTGTTCCAAGAAAGAGTAAACTGATCCTAAAGGCAAAGAACGTGTTTCGGGAAGCTGCAAAAGCAAATATTTCTTTAAATGTCGTAGCATATGTTTGTAATATTTAGTTTCTTTCATTTTCTAGGAGTAATAACACACATTTAATAGCATGTGTTTAATTAAAAAATTAGTTAGTCATTATTCCCAAGTTTCAATATAACTTCTATAAAACCAGCCTCATTATTCATTGCTATGATTAATTCTATTTATTTGTATTGAAAATTTGTTATTAAATAAACTGATCAGAATTTTCAAGACAGAATTTCAAACATGTTCATGAACAAGGAATCGAATCTTTAACATTTTGGTTGTTTAAGAGTACAAAGGGAGTTTAAGAGTACGTTGTAGCTACCTACTTCCTTTGCCCTTTTCAATCTACTTAATAAAATATGAAATACGATATACGTTAATTTAACCTAAAACTATATTATACTATTAGCTATACAGCATTTTGTCAATCAAAGTGTTAGAAACAACGAGGGAAACGAAGATTGATTTACAAATATTCAGATCATGTCTTGCCCCCGTATTTTTAACGTCCAATCGCCGCCACTGCTCGTGACCATTACATTAGCATGTAACTCACCTACCGTTCTGTAGTGATAAAAAGAATGCATGAAAGGAATGAATGTTTCAACAGTGCTGAGTGTGACAAAGTACGCGTAAGCATTTTTTCACTATACTTTAAAATGATGCGTTTGCAAGTTGAAGAGATTCAAAAGCATTAACGTTACGCATATGTAATTGTCAAGAAAAAAAAAAACAATTTCTGAATAGCGTAAAACTTTCAACTAAATATTAATGCACTCTTTTTAAGCGGTTAGCGTACATGGTTTTGACGTGGAAGGCCCTGGTGCAATCATCGGTGGGTTTGCTTTCCACGTCGGGGCGTTGTCAAGCCTTTTCTGAAATTTATTATTCCCATGCGTTATCATACATTATTTTCAAAACTAAACTGAGTGGTTGGCTTAGACAACCTCTGGCAATGCTTCAATCCCGGATGATTGCTAGAATATCACGCTAAGCTGAAGGACGCTAAACTAAAACAATGGTTTATTATTCTTTGGCGTAGTTTTTGAAATTCTGTAATTCATTCTTTTCTAAGCCAAGCTAAATGATTAGCGCACACTTTTCTTGCCATGGTTCAATTCCCGATGGGCGATCAGATTCAACATTAAGTTTACACTACTGAATTAAAGCTAAGCCAAAATAAACAAACAATGTCATTTCTCGTGCTTATTTTTAATGTGTGTTGGGGGTTCCTGATTCGATCTGGTAAGTTTATTCGGAGCACTCCCACTTTAATATTCCACTAATTCATTCACAATGTTCTCATAGCCTAAATGGTTTTCGAATCTTGTGTGGAAATAAAATCTCACTGAATTCACCTCAAATTCAATGAACAAAAAGTCGGTGCAGTAAAGCTTCAAATGAAGACACTTCTAAAAAGCACACTTTCACTTGACAGTTGAGAGCGGTGTAGGATTTGAAAAATGAAATTTAGATTTTCATTTAGGTCGCTATAAAAACGCTGTCATCATCAATCAGAAACGAGGAAATTCATAAAATGACATCGCAACGATCCAATCAAAACGCTGCGTTTGTCATAAATCACGAACCAAACAATGTGTAACAATCGATCGTGACGTCATTCACGTTTCTCAATAGTTACGACATCTAGTATCTCAATTCCGATCATGACATCATCCCAAATGCTTTCTACATGGACCATCTTGTGTAACTGTGACGATATTTCATTTTCCACATTCCATAAGAGAATGTCAATGTTTGCTTTTTTCATGAGTCATGCTGGCACGATCGTAGTAAAACAAAAGTAATACGGTACAACATCCGATGACGTTTGCATTTCAATCATATATGCTTCTCTGTCAACACACAAAGAAGTCTTTCAGCATTTAATTTTAATCCACGAACGGAAACGTTTTTTCTTTTACACATCGTAAGGAATTTCAGGGACCATATTCGAAACCCACCAATCACGATTAAAAGCGAATTAATTCATAGCTAAACAATTAGGATATACGTCTTTAGTTTGAATGACCTGAGTTCAATCCCTGGAGAAACATTTCTTAGGATTTTCTTTTTAGTTTTCCAAAACTTGGTTTTATATTTTTAGTTTCAAACTTTTAAAGGTTTAGTTCGAAATTTTTAGAGTTATTCTATAAGGAAGGGCCCTTATCCTTTCAGAGACACACTAATTCGAGGACAGGATCTCCATATTTAACCAAATTTCCCATAAAAGGAAACGATAATATTTAAGATGAACTTCAGTGCAATAACAATAAAAGGGAACATAATTCTAAAATCAGGGTCAAGGGGGGATCGCCGTCATATCACTCTGAATTTCCCACATGGGGTGGGGCTAAGATTATGTGACTTCTAGCCTCCAATCTTAATTGAGGTACCAAAACATTCATCTTACCCATAAAAATTTCAAAAATTCAGAGTGAGGGATTTACCCACGTTATACCACGTAACATGTTCACCGTGTGGTGAATCTAAAATAATGTGACTTCTATCCTCCAATCAAAATCGAGGAACCAATGTATACATCAAAGAGGATACCCGACTTCAAAAATCTCAGGGCCTAACATCACGTAACCTCTAGCAGCCAAGCAGAATCAGGTATCAAAGCACTCACCTTAACCGTAAAAGGAAACGAATTTTATAAAATCCCAGAGCTTAAAATCACGTGACCTCTATCAACCAATGAGAATGAGGTACCAAGGTACTCATCAAAGAGGATACCCAAATTTCAAAAATCCCAGGGTCTAAGATCATGTGAAATATGTCAGCCAATCAGAATCAAGGTATCAAAGCACTCATCTTACCCGTAAAAGGCAACGAATTTTAAAAAATTTCAAGGTATAAGATCACGTGACCTCTATCAACCAATAAGGATCGTGGTACAAAAGCATTCATGTTACTCAGAAAAGAGAACGAATTTCAAATATATCAGGGTCTAAGATCACGTGATATCTGTCAACCAATCAGAAGCAGGTATCAAAGCACTCATCTTACCCGTAAAAGGGAACGAATTTCAAAAATCCCGGTCATAAAAGAGAATGAGGAATTTCCCCTTAGAATGACTCATGACGTCATACCGTTACCTGGAAATTTGAATATGATATAGTGCGCAATTAATTCTTATAACCGTTGCCGGGGTTCGGGTGTACGATCAGATGGTCACTCAGACCAACACACACACACAAACATCACTCATACATGCAACAAAAACACACTGGTTTCAACGACACTATACTTATTTGTAAAATACTATTATTGAGAAGATAACGTAGTACGAAAACACACAACATATATATAAAGTAAGAGAGGGGGAAGTTTAAATTAAAATTAATAGAACCTAATAACTTTTGATTGACCAAACTAATCTCAATCAAATTTTCAACATATTTGAGGGTCGGGCTTTTTTTTACAGTTTCACGTAGGAGTGTGTGTGGGGCATATATATATAAACAAATAAAATAAAAGTGACTACCTTTGTGACTTCATCACTCTTGAACCACTCGACCGATCTTAATCACATTTTCAACATACATGAACTTAGGGACAATGATTTTAGGCTATTCACTTTGACGATGCAACGTACGAAGGAGCAGAGGGAGAGAAAGTTAAAAATGATCAAGAATGACCGATATTAGTAATCAATACATAGTTTTCGAGCTCGATTCGAGAAACAGTGACATTTCTGATGCCGTCCCAATCCAAGTTCAGCTGATAGTTGGGAAAGATGTTAAACATTTAAAAATGATCGAAGAGAACAAGTATTAGTGTCTAGGGGATTATTTCATTTTCGGAATCATTCAGATGAACAGTGACATTTCCGATTCTGTTTAGATCCAAAATCAGCGCTGCAAATTGGGGGAGGTGGGGAAAGAGATATGCATAAATGATCGAAATTAAACACTATCACTGTCGAAATTATAGTTTTCCGGGTAGCTTAGATGAACAGTGATATTTTCGATCCCGTTTAAATTCAAATTTAAACCCGCAACTTGGTGTAGGGGAAGGAAGAGATATTTAGAAATGATTGAAAATTTAGGATGTATCCACTTTTTTTGATCGCTGAGATGAAAGGTGACACTTTCGATGCCTTGGGCAGCAACATGGTTGAGGGGGAATATATATGAGGGGAAATGAAGGATATTAGTGTTAAATCTATAATATTTGGAGCCGCTGAGATGAACAATGACACTTCTGATACTATTCAAATCCTAATTCAGCCGCGCATCTTGGGGGAGGGGGAAGGGCGATAAATAAAACTGATCAAAAATAACTTATATTAATGTTGAATCCATATTTTCTAAAGTATCTGAGCTGACCAATGACACCCTCGATATCCTGCCGAATCCATATTTTCTAGAGTATCTGAGATGACCAATGACACCCTCGATATCCTGCCGAATCCATATTTTCTAGAGTATCTGAGATGACCAATGACACCCTCGATATCCTGCCAAGCAACATGGAGAGGATGAGTGGGAGATATATATGAAAACGATGAAAAATGGCTGATGTTCGAATATGATCCGTAGTTTTTATGATCGCTGGGATGATGAGTGAGACTTCCTATCCCGGTTAAAACCAAATTCAGCTCTGTAACTTGAGAGAGGGGGAGATAAAATGATCGAAAATGACCAATATTAGTGTGGAATCTATGGTTTTCAGGGTCACAGAGATGATCAATTATCTTTCCGATGCCGTTTAAATCCACACCATTAAAAAACAAAACAGCATATTTCAAGGGTTCTAAACACATGAGATACGGAGTTTTGCATTTAAATTTTCATTCCAACCCAGCCAAGCGGGTAATATATGCTAGTAAGTATTTAAAACTTTCTGTTTTTAAAGCATTTTCTCATAAAATAGGCAATTCGTTCCTACTTGACAACAAAGTGGGTTTTCAACTATCATTCCTGACAATTTACCGACGTGCTGTTATTTAAGTAAATTCGTATACTAATGATTCACAATTGCTTTAGTATTAGTATTAGTATTAGATTTAGTATTTTTTATTTCTTCAGCTTACATTTTATGGATTTAAGTGAAGATTTCTTTTGATATGTACGAGATGCTGATACTGTAAGTAATTAGATTTATATCCAACATCACTGCACAAAGACGAGCCTTATAAAAATAAAGCGTATAATTGGGTAATGTATTCACACTTAGAGACAGTAAGCAGAATAGATTCGAAATTCCCATAGCTAGATCCTAGTTTTAAACGCTGATTTTCACGAACACTTTAAACATTGTGTGACTGTAACAATTAATCATAATCATTCTATTAAGTCACGAATCTGCACCGATTTTAACTGAAATCAAACCGAGTGAGACAGTGTTTCTACATGAAGAAAGTGGCGTTGTAAAAGTTGTACAATCCTGCATATGTAGTTGTATTGGAGGGATGTATGTAACAAATCTCAGATCAGAATTAACTTTGGATAACCATAAAATTACAAATTAGATAGACCTTCTCGATACGTGCAAAAATTTTAGGTTTAAGTCTTTGAACGCCTGAAGTACATTAATAAATATTTCGTTGCTAGAAGAGTCCAATAAATATAAAAAAATACTCCTCTAATAGTCTAAATATTTGATTCCAAGTATCATTCTGTAGATTTTTCTTATTTTGAGAAGCATGTCTGATATGATATCCATTATCGATTGGTTTTAATATACTTCGGTCTTATATGTAACGTTTTCCTTTATCATATTAGAAAGTACTGCAAAACATAATAAATCAACTAAACCCCTTCTTTCAAATCTGTGTAAACCAGAACCGGGTTTCTGTTAGACAAAGTAAACGAAACCGACAAAACAACTCAGTCCTGACTACAAAGTAATTTCCGTTCAACTCTCTTCATTAATGGATAGATGTAAATGTGTCGCGAACGTCTATGTAAGTAATAAATCTATTATTGTTCTTTTTTCAATTTTTAATGATATAATTTACTTTCGTTTTCCATCCTTTTTCTAACAAAACTATAATTATATTTAGTACACTCCTGGACTTGACAATTGCACGTATATGTGTATATAGCTCCATTTTATAGTAATAATGGAAAGACTTGGAATCGCAGAAAATTCTTCTTAGTGAACGCATAAAGTGAAAAGATAATAAAAATGCTTTATATAAAGTTAGGTATGATATTGAAGGATTTCTAAGAATAGGGAATACTCTTAAACGATTTTCTAAGTTAGTTTTGAATACTTTAAGTATTGGCATATTGCTAATTTTGAATCACATTAATTCATTTGCATGTGCATATTTTGCTTTTATAAAATAACAAAATCAAGGAATATTCTCATTATTTTTTACGGAATTTACATCTATTAATAACTTCTTTAATAAACATATTTATGTAGGAACAATTAACTCATCTCTTCGATTCTTAGTTTCATTTTTTATTCATTCTCGAAACAAAACAATTTCTATCCACTGCGCACAACAAAAATCCCACATACATACAGTATTCATATAAGGTGATGTAGTGAGGAGGAATATTAATTACGTAGAGTATAATTTATTACACCTAATGAATAATATAAGTAAATATATATTTATAGCTCTTATACAAACTTATACTAAAAAGCTAGCAATAAATTACAAACTACAAACTAATTTAAGTTATTTCAATAAAACAATATTAATATGACTAACAGGGATGACTGCAGTAACATGTGTTTTGGAAATATGCAATATAGGTTCACAGAATTTTCTTTCTTCACTCTAGCATACTCGGAGATTATGACGCGAAGGATGAACAGTATTTGCAGAGATTTTTGTGTGAACTAGCTAATATAAGGGACTCAACCATCAAAGACTTTCGTAGATACGAGAATAACACAATGCTATTACGTCTAAATTTAAGCGAAGTTCAAAAGCAGGTATGTATACAAATATAAATTTACAAACTTGTTAAATGAAGTTCTGAGGTAAATATGTGTATTCATATATGAACTTTTTATACAATAGTAAGTTTAAGTTGGCTGACTTAGTGGTTGAGCGTACCTCCGGTGCTTGGCGTCTCTGGTTTGATCCAAGTTCGCGCCGTGTAGACTTTGTGGTGGACAAACATCGTGCCCACACGTAAGAGAAGAACCATAACTCCGACACATATGGACGAACCCGCTGCACGACAAAATTATGACTCTTACGCGTTAGAAAATTTTAATTTTCCACAGAATATAGATGCTTTCCAATTATTTATTTCTCCGCTTCTAACCTTGTATATGTGAATGTATCCACCTCTGTTTTTAAACCACAACCTCTCACCCGCTTCTCTCTCTCTCTTTCTCTTAATGTTGTCTTCTACTGTGTTCTCCCATTATGTTGCTTCTCGAAAGGTTGGCGTAGTTTGGCACACTTCATCGTTCATAGTGAAGCCATTGGCTTATCCCGGTTGTGAGCTCTCATTTCCGTGCTCGAAGAACGTAGAAAAGCTCGAAATAAATTAGCATATTCAAATGTAGGGAATATAACAAAATGAAAAATTTAAAACATCAGCAGCTTCAAAAGCGACATATGTAACAAAATAAAGGGGAAAAAAATAATTTATTCCTTGAAAACTAATCATGATCGTACTGAGAGATGACTTAATACACGTGGAAGTTCATTGGCAAAATTTATTTACATATTCATCTCCCCGAAAACAAACACCTGGCGTTTCTAACAGAACCTTGTCAGGCTTTTATCGCTGCAACGAAGCATATCGTCATTGGGAGAAGTAATGTTCACTCATTGAAGTTTAAGCTTACATTTATACTCAAGGCATCGAACAACTGACTGTACACTGTTCAAATGTATTTATGATGCCTTTTAATTTTCTATCGATATCTACATACTCATTTCTTTCTGGTTAACAATAATTTTTGTCCGGCCTTATTTCTAATTCGTTATGATGTAGCTGAATTATTATCTATTTTATGATGGCATACACGCGTTCCCTGAAAGTGAAATACGGTTTAACTTTTTACTTTTGTCTCGTGCGCAATCGTATATAGTACATCGCTGACAAAATCTATGTAACTTTCCAATAATATAAACTTATGTAGGTTTAATTCCTTATATGTTAGATGTCCGAAACCGTCGCACATTATAATTTAAAATACAGGGGGTGTTGAAGCTTTAGTCAGTGTTTCTGTTGTTACAATATCCAAACCAAAGTAAGTTGCTACGTAATTCCTTATTACCTTCACTGTTATTTCTCGCTGTTAACATGAAAGTTTCTTTATAGACTAGAAATTGATTCCGCGAATCGCTTAAGGAGAGGTGGATTTACTTTTGTTTCTTTTCTTTTCCGAAATTCAAGCTTCGGAAGCACTATTCCATTTATTTAATACATTGGCTGCTCCGCTATATGCTTTTCGTTTTTTTTGAAATATGCAGACAGTTTTGTCTTGTGCTGGCAGTATGATTTAAATCGATTCACTTGAAATGAAACATTCATTTTGTAATTAGTTTTCAACTTTAAGAACTTGTTATGTTTAGTGTTAAAAGTGAGGGGGAACACGAGTCGACACCATTAACATACTTCCAAAAATATTTCTGGGGTCTCCCTACTTCTTAGAAGATTGACCCGGGGACGGAGTGACGTCAAATGTTCCACTACATTTTAAGATTCACTTTAGATTGGTTAAATTTTCATTTAATTGTGCTAATTTCTCAATGCATTTCCAACATTTTTTATGTTGCTCACGGAGAAAACTTTATTTCACAGTCACAGAACTTATGAAGTAAGGAGCTATGAATGTAAAGTGAACTAGCCCTGCAGTTCTGTGTCTCTGTGATAAATTGTTCAGCTTTAGTTTCTTAAGTCTGATTGGATGTCAGTTCATTCTAATTAGAATTTGTAGTGCTCAAACACTTTGTGTGTGGGCTTTCGTGGGGATCTCCGTTTCATCCCATTTGCTGCATTCCACATTTTCTTGATTGTCAACATCACCATATGTTCAAGCCTATGAGACATAATTATGTAAAACTGAAAGATTTCATTTCACTTTGAATTCGCTGCCCAAAATTATCTTCCTCTCCCCTGCTAGGGGACTCAGTTGGAGGTATTAAATTCAACTTCGTCCAAACACGTCGTTTAATGTACATTTCGATCATAAACTGGAAAAGATAATTTCCATACTGCTTTTACTTCCGATATTAAAATACAGAATGCTGAATTTCAGTATTGTTCTAGTCAAAGATGTGGTTTGTGGATTTTAAGCTCCTCTTTAAACTGCAGCAAAGACCGATTGCAGCTTTCCAAACGAGATATTAGTGGAGTCAAATTACAGAAACGCAAGGAACAAATTAGTAACAAGCTGAAAATTTGTACAGATGCTGGAAATGATGTTCCAAACTTCATACTAAACGTCTCCTCTAATCTCACGTGACTTTCGCCGACATATTGAAAATGGCCGGTGAAAGAGTCAAAAGAATAATACCCAGATAAAAAAAAAAAACTCTTTGCTACGGTTGAACATATAGAGATAAAAATAGTGTCGATTAATAGAACATAGATAGCACAATGTTTTTATACAGAAATAATTTTTCTTATAATTTTTCATATAACGCACACTTTGAGAAATATTTAGCTCTAAATTGTAAAATTATGAAAACTAACGTCAAATTGATTTAAAATATTATTGAACCTAGGAAGTAATTCTTAACAAGTTAAAATTTGACATAGATGTTGCTAAAGATTATTTAAATGAAACACTAAAACCCACCACTTATTTGTTCGCAATATTGGAGAATGTCCAAATGTCCGAAGAAATTTAAAGATAATATTTTGTAAGTGAATCTTGATCGGCCCAAATATTTGAGAAACTGTAATTGCGGTCGATCCCGAGTCAATTATCATCAATGGTGATTCGAGCGGGAGTGCATTATGACGTGTTTAAGGTTGTAGTCCACCATCTTGGTCCCCGCTATCTTGGATCAACTTTTTAATTTTAACTGGCAACATGGTTCTGTGGCATATTAAACCATTTCCTCGTTCCATGAGATATCCCACAAGTAAATTATGTGTGTAATAGTGTGAAATTTCCTCTGCGAAGTTTTGAATTGAATGATAAAGGAAAAACAAGTTTGTAAGACCACATATTACATATCATTTAATAACCAGGAAAAGAGAAAGATAACACACATGAGACAATTAGAATCACATGGCATGTTCAGCATGCCCACCGTCTGCCCTATGCATAACATTAACCGTGAAAGCCAATGCTTGTGAACTCTACGAAGCATAGTTGGTGATATTTGTTCACAAACCGTATTGATTCTTCTTTTGAGGTACACAGTGTTAATAATTTTACACAGGTAGACCAAAGCATTAAAGTGAACCCAAAGATAGAAATTCATAAGTTTGAAGTTTATTTGCCTGTTTAACTGTACAGCACACACCGTGTTTTACAACTCCCGTACAAAAATAAAATTAACTGTTAGTTCAACTTTAACTGATACCAATTTAAACTACTTTTACTAGTTTTCTAACCCTACTCTTCGTTACTCTACTGGTTAGCCTGTGCACCAATGATGCAAAAGGTCTCAGGTTCAACTCTCGGTGAGCGAACACAAGGTCTTAATTTTACCATTATCATTTGCTTTAGTCACACGTGTCGTTTAGCCTAAAGGGCAATGCCGATGAATGTTAAACTAACAAATTTCATTTGGTATTTAAAGAGCTTGGCTTAGCAACATTTCTTTATATATTTACTCTCTGTGTTTGTCCATTCGAAATACATATAATGCAATAACTACTTGAGGAATTACCGCTAATTTGGTCAGAACACATATTGTCAAAGTTGGGATTCAAGTTTGTGGATGGAAAGTTGGAACGGAGAATGGAGAAAAAAGTGTGTGTACTTGTCTTTGGCGCAGGAGATCTACAACCAATTAGGCGTTGGGAGCTCATGTGCTTCAGATTCTACTTTAGCATGCAGACTTATGATTCATATTGGTGAAAGATATAAAATTAACGAAAAGTAGTAAGGTCATTAATTTATTATGTACGAAGAAATTCGTATTCCGACTTCCGCGATATAACATATTGACACAGACAAGAAATTCTATAAGTTAATTATGTTAAAGATGATAACGGAAACTTCTAAAATTGGTAAGTGATACTCCTAATTTTCAGCCTGCTGTTGATTAGGAATCACAAAGCAAAATCTGCGATAAGCAAATTAACTTCGAGGAGTAAAACAATTGACAATTTTGGATAAAAGCAAGTGTGTAAATGTTAAATATTTAATTTATCTGTGAATTTAAGTGACATTCAGTATCAGTATTTGAAATACCCTCTTTTAGTAGGATAAGTTCCATTTCAAGAGAATTGTGAGGAGGCGACATCAAAATGTTAAGGGCTGCCCTGGACATTAATTCCTTAAGCAACGTTTAGAAAAGTAACATATGTTTCCAATTTACATTTTATCTTAGTTCCGGGGACTTTGCCCCATCCTCATCCACGAAGTGTATCTGGAAGAAACGCTGATGCGAGTAGTTCTGAGAGCTCAAGAAATATAAAGGAAGAACTGACAAACTTATTCCTCCCTGATACACCTCCCTGCAGATAAAGAGGTTGGAACTCGAAAGAAAAATATGAGTTCCATAGTTTTGATTGCGCTAAGTTTAAATCCGATTATTGAAAATTCGTAGTCATCCTTCACCCCAAAAATAATACCTACTACTGTTTACTGAAATCATTGGCTAATCCACGCTTATTATTACTATGAATATTTTCAGATAAAACTTGAATATAGATTCCTTTACATCTTTCGACTTCGTAAATATGTAAGATTTATTTAAAGAATTAAGTTACTTATTTGCACGAAATTAGTTTAGTGAATTTCGTTAAAAAAATCCAGCAAGAATACCCTTTGTAATGGATCTATGTGGGAAAATCTTTGACCCACTTTTTAAAGTATGAATACAAATGTCACTTTTGTGTGTAGAAGTTAGTAGTTTTATGCATCACAGAATACACCTGCACTAAATACAAAGAAATTTCTGCGTCGTTACATGACGAAGGGTTATTCGCCTCTCCACACTGCCGACATTATTTTGCGGCAGCTTCCGGTAATCGGAGAAATGTTTCACTGTTAACCCTCCCAGAGGCCCCTCCTGGGTTCAAGTCATATATTACATATAGACGTTATAGCTGCAGATAAAAGCTTTTCTTGTGGTACCGAAAAGTGAATGTTCATTCAAACGCCTTTTTCAAAAAATGCGTACTGCTTCGTGAGTAGGTGATATTGTTTAAAACAAAGATCATCCAGTACTTTGCATCAGACGTAAGGAATTTTAAAAAAAATCACATGTAACTTATAAACTTAAAGATTTAGAACATTGTATTTTAAACATATATTAGCTGGATATATAAGGAAAACATTCGGACAAGTGCATTTGTAAACATTCAGTGTGGCCGTGATGGTTGGAATATAAATTTAACCCTAAAGGTTAGCATACTTCGCACCAAATACAAAAATACGTTAAACTTACAAAGATAATGTTTTTGTGCACGGTCACGGTCTCGGTCAAGGTAATTTTGTGGTTATGTATAGAGTATCGGGCCGGAGCCCCTGACTCGATGAGTAATATGTTATAAAGAATATATCAAGATTTGCTGGTGGTTTGTAGGATGTTACTATTGTTTTGGTATGTATGGGAGACTACATCTGCAACTGTCGCAGAGTAGCTGATTATGACTTCTTTACTAGTTCTGGAGAGATTTTAAATTCGTGGTGTTCGATGGACCTTCCTCAGTGCGCATTCGGTGCCGAAATTAGCTATAGCTGGATTTATATGTCTGGGTAAAATGTGTCAAAACTTATTGTGGAGATACCGTAGTACGTCTCTGAAAGTGGGTAGCCCTAAGTCTTCCAGGATCTGGCTGTTTCGTGTATATCTGTCGTGGCCAGTGATTAAACGACCACCTCGAGTTTGCACACTTTCGAGAGTTTGTACGTGACTATGGGAAGCATGTTGCCAGGCAGGGCATGCATAAGAGATGGTAGACAGGATTATCATTTTGAAGATGTGAACTCAGACCTCATGAGAAAGGGAGCTACAGCGCAAGATGAGGTACAACGCTGAGATTTTTCGTAATGCTCTCTGTTTTATGTCTCTAATGTATGCGGCGAACGTTAGAACACTATCTAACGTTACACCTTAATATTTGGCGTGCGTAGCATGAGGAATAGGTGTGTTTTGATAGTTTAGATTTCGATGGGCGCGCATGCGTCTCCGACTGTGGATGACAGCACAGATTAGTCTGCATTTATTTTGATTCTCCAACATCTTGCCCGTTCTTGAAAACCTATGAGTTGGAGTTGCATGTATATGTAACACTGTGCAAGTGAGCTACTGGTCGTGAAAAAGGCAGTATCGTCGGCGTACGTTGCAAAAAATCAATGGGGCAAGGTCGGGATATCTGCTGTGCACAGATTATATAAAAGCGGTGAAAGTACAGCGCCTTGTGGAACACCTGCTTTAATAGGTCTAGACGTGGATTTAACACTGTCAACAGACACATGGAATTTTCTGCCAATGACGTAGGAACTCAGTAAATGAAGAAGACGATCTGAAGAACCTTGCGTATATAGTTTATATAAAAGTCCAGCTAACCACACTTTATCAAAGGCTTTTGAGACATCCAGGTATACTCCAAGGGTGTGTTGTTTTCTTTTGAAAGCCATTGTTAAATGATCCACTACTCGCACGAGTTATGTAGTAGTGCTATGTCGTGCACGACACCCGAACTGATGAAATGGTAGAAGGTCTCTAGTAGCTACATGCTGTTTCAGCCTCCAGAGAAACACACGTTCAAAGAGTTTACTTAGGTGTGACAGAAGACTTATTGGCCTATAGTTTTCCGGGAGAAGTGGATTCTTCCCCTGCTTGGGGATGGTGATAATACGAGCTTCCTTCCAGGTCTTCGGGAAATAGCATAAGTGAAAGATGGCATTAAATAAATAGGTTAGGAAGACCAGTAGTTTTCTGGTTGGATGTTTTAGGATAGCAGATCGAATTCTGTCGGGTCAGGATGCTGTCTTCGCCGGCAGATATTTGATATGTCTTTCTGTTTCTCGAGGTGTAACTAAGATGATGTCATGTGTAGAGTTTTGTGTAGTTAGGCTATGTAGTGTGGTTTGGATGTGCTGTTTGAGATAGGGATCAAGATGTGATCTGTTAGGCTGGAACTGTTCTTCCAGAGAGTCAGCGAAAATATCGGCTTTCGACTATGAGTCTTGAGTCAGTTCTTGTAGGCCTTGAAGAACTCTACCTCTGGAAGCATTTGTAGCACGCTGAAAGGATTTAGAGAATGTCCAAATTTTTCGATCATTTGCAGTGATATTTCGAAAAGTATATTCCCAGTACTGTTGATTTTGTAGCTGTGTGAGCATCTTGAGCTTCGCACGCAGTTTATTCCATAATATTTTGTTTGCTGGATGTAGTGTGTGCTGCCATCGGCGTTTTAAATGGAGATAGATCTGCAGATGTAGACTGTCACATTGTCCTGTGTGCGTTTGAGAGATTTTGGTAGTGGAGTTCGCTGCCTCTTCTGTTCGAAGTGCTAATGTGATGTGAGAAACCGCTTGGTCGATGTCCCCTATAGTAGCTGGCCGATCTCGGAGATCAATCATAGTGTTTCTTTTTTGTTTAAACATATCCCAATCGGTTTCTATTTGCTTAAAAATAGGGGCACAATGGGCAATGCTGTGGTGTGAGATGTGAAAAAAGACTGGATCATGGTAAGAGTCTAAATCTGAGATGAGGATGGACAGTAAAGGATACGTCTTTACAAAGAGCGACGTCAAGCACATCGGATTATCCGCCAAACTTTGGTTAATGAGTTGGGTCTGGCGGAGCACTGATGTTGAAGTTGGACGTGAGGAGGTATTGGTGTAAATCGTCTCCAGCACTGTTTGAAGTAATCGAGTTCCATTCTCCATGTTTAGCATTAAGATCTCCAGCTAAAATGACCTTTGGCCCTAAGTTTGCAATGACATCGAAGTCTGTGGGCTCTAGTTGTGTGGCCGGGGACCTGTACCCGGTAACCAATATTAATGGAACGCCTGGAGTTATTAGCTTAACAGCAAGTGCCTCCAAGGTAAGTAGGGGTGGTATTGTAACCAACCTGACTGGGAAAGCTTTTTTGATTATAAGTATTTAAATAATAATCCTCCTTTCTGTCTGCCCACTCTATCCTGCTGATAGACAATGTAATTGGGTAGTCGCGAAGTAGTGATCCGAGCATTAAAGTGTGTTTCTTGTACAAACATGACATCAACTCTATGGTTTGTGAGAAATCTAATTAGCATTTGTTTCTGTCCCTCGAGACCATCTGCATTCCATGTAGCAAGGATAAGTGTATCATGTAGGACGCTGGAGTTAGAAACAGCCATCGTCAACTATTTCTGCTATTGTTTCTATTACTGCTGCAGCCTTCGAAGCTGAATCTGCTGCTTGACGGAAACGGGTAATACCACGTTTAATAGGCGTTATGATTTTGTGGAAATGTAACCCCTTGAGGAATGAAAGAATATACTTTAGGTCCAGGTCTTCTTTGGGGCTCTCCTGTTTTTCGGCAGAAGCTGGTTGCTTGTGGGGAGCAGGAGGGGCTGCAGTGTCTTCATTGTCCATAGCCATAGGTTGGAAATTAATAATAGTGGGATCAGGAATTGTCTCTGCTGCTGCTTTGTTGACAGTTTTCTCCGCTTTATCTTGAAGTTTTCTGGGCTGCTATGCCGGCAATTTAAGAGCCTCAGAATAGGATTTGAATACTGGACATCCACGATAATTTGCCGGGTAATCTCCCTGACAATTTGCGAAAGTGTCGGGTGTGGAGGAGTCGGATTTACTGAGAATTGGGTAAAATGAAATTGCCCACATTTGAGTTAGCGCGGATGCGCTTGGCAGGTGTCCTGTGAATGCCCCAAGCGTTGGCATCTGTAACACTGTAGCACCGAGGGAGGCTTATATGGTTCGATTTGGACCTTGTAATGAAGTAGGTTATTGATAGCATAGAACTCTAATACCTGCACTTCATTCCATAGCAATCAAATACAGTGGCATCATAATTTTCTTGTTATCTCCCTTGGTTTTGCGAGACATTTGATAAACGCTTGTTGGTTTGTAGCCCAGTCGGTAAATTCATCCTTCAGATCGTCTAAGCCAGTGTCAATAGGCAGTTTTCGGACAACCACCTTAATAATCCTTTCATTTTTTGCTACCCCTGTGGCATACTCAGTTTTCGTTTGATCGCAGTAAGCCTTGATAGAATTGTAGTCATCTTTGTTTGCCTCTTAAATCCGAATGCGCTCCTTAGTTGGCTGAGCTAGAGGGGGCTCCTTTAATGCTCGTGACAAGGTCTTAATAAATTCATAGGTGTTGGTAATTCCGTTGATGAAAATCGGAGGAGGCTTGAAATTGGGTGGCTGATTTCTCGTGGCAGTTTTAGTGCTAGTACTAGCATTATCTGGTTCTGTTGGAGACAAAACCTCGAACTTATTACTGAGTGGAAGAGGTGGATAGTCGGAGACACTATTAGTGAAGTGTTCTATCTTGATGTTTGCTAAAGAAGACCTACGTCGCTTCAGCGTTCCTACTATCGTGAAGTCCATGTCTTCAGGCTTACTTGAAGTGGATGGCTGTGAAGCACTGGACTGCTTAAGTGCAGTGGATTTCATTTTCGCTGGGGCGGCTACTTGCTTCTTTTTGCATAAAGGCACTAGAAAATCTTCTGGTTTGTACGTTAATTTTGTTATTTTGCCCCTGAGACCTGGAATCAGGGGTGATTGTACTTTTTATCTGACTTTGCTGCTGCCTTCTGAGAAGCCATCTTAATAACTAATCTGGGAGATGGCGCCAGCTTACCACAAAAGAGGGTACTGATCACCCCTGTATACTGTGGTGTCTTAGAGCAATGATCTAAGGGTGGATTTAATTAAGGTGCCTACTCCTCCGTAGAGGAAGCACTAATATAAATCGTTATCCGGTAGATATGCCAAAGTCGTCAACTAGTTTTGGTGATATCAGCCTCCGAAGAGGAGAATATCGAAAACAATTCGTTAGCCAAGAGAATAGCAAGTTCGTCAACAGTAAAAATCAATTAGGTGTATTAGCCTCCGTGCAGGCTTAAAACCAGTTTGATGGTTGTTTCCTTAATCCTCAGAGAGGTAAGTAATCCAACCGTACTAATGAAGTTCGCGATTCAATCAATGGGGATGGACACACTAAGTGACTCCCTTATTTTTCTCCGTCAGCTACGGATACCCTATTTTTTAACCTGGTTAGAGATTCCAGGTGGCCAGTTCGTTTTGTGAAACTTTTCCCTTCAGTATATATAGATTTCACTTTCTACACAAAACTGCACGCAATCTACAAGGATTGATATTACAATTTGATAATAGTATCAGTACTTTTTATGAATTGTAAATATTTGTAAAGAAAATTGTGTATTTTCTGGTACTGGCATAGGAACTACATTCTTGCAATTTACCATATATCCTACAAAATTGTCAATTGAGGAACGAAAAAATCCCGATGAACTTATTTTCGTTGATTGCTCTTTAATACCCAAGAATATAATCTCAACCGTAATCATTGGAAAATTTACAGGGTTTTGGGCTCTCAGGCTGAAGTCCACCCAAATTGCAGGATTTCTTTTTTTAATAATGTTAGTAATTCCTATGCGTATAAACTGCATGCCCTAAAAAACGTCCACGATTTCTTAAAAAATGTCTTCCTGAGTGAAACCCATCTCAAACTAATATTACAGGATCTCCCACTGTCGGGTCGCGGACATAAGCTCCCCGGCTTTAAGCTTACAAGACATAAGCTCACCTTTATTAATGCAAAAGCGGAAAAAAAGTTCCCTGGATATAAGCTCAAAGCTATATAAATATAA
Organism: Thermobia domestica; assembly: GCF_964235325.1. Lineage (NCBI taxonomy): Eukaryota > Metazoa > Arthropoda > Insecta > Zygentoma > Lepismatidae > Thermobia > Thermobia domestica. The sequence continues at coordinate 104,302 of NW_027656093.1, read as the reverse complement.
GATAAAAATGCTACAAAGTATACAATCATGATAACTAAATACATTTATTACTTATCTAATTTAATTGCAAAGGAAGATAAATTTCAATTAAACAAAAGAAGCAAGGGATAAATGCCAAACGGAAAATATGACAAAAATTAAAAGCAGACTTTGCGTATTAATAACAAGTAGATTTGAATATTAAAATATAATTGAAAACAGATTTGGACAAACAGAAAATTCTACTTTCTTTTACTAAAGAAAGCAATCCAACCCCCTATCCTTTGCTGAAACTTTCGGTGCAGGAAATTTTGCAGCACAGAAATGTTGATAAGTGATATTTGGTGAAAGGGTATCTCCTTGTTATGTTTTTCCCACTAGGCTGTTATCAACTGATATATATTCATTCTCCTTTAGAAAAAGTGAAATGAATTATTTGAGTTTTACGTTCCACGGTGGTGACGGAGATGATGAACAATGAATGAAATGGTGAAATAAAGAAAGTGGGTGGAAACGAGAGAACCTCGAGGAAACCTACACTCACTGTTGTTGTCCACCACAAGGTTCACTTGATGGAGGCTGGGATGGAACCTGGGACCCCAAGCACCAGAGGTGAACGCTCAATCAGTGAGCCACTGCGGCTCCCTCTACCAAAACGTATGATGGATATGAAGAGGTGTAAAAATCTAGACTTTGACTAGTAGTAGGCCACATTCAGTAGAAAATAGAGCTACTAATGCTATATATCAGTTATCAGATATTAGAATAAAATAATAAGGGTATTGCAGGGTTTAATGTGTTAAACGCGGTTTTAGCTTTTAGGAACTTGTACTAAAATGCACCAAATATTTAAATCTGGACTTTGACGACTAGTAGGCCTACCTTCGCAAAGAAAGTATGCTATGTCACTAATGTCATAAAGGAGTTATCAGACATCATAATAAAATGTTATTAGTTTTGCAGAGTTCAAGTCCCAAGGCTGTCATTATATTTACACACCAATACTCATCAAATAAGTATCTTGCTTATTTTATTTATTTAAAACATAACAACAACTTATGACCCCAAAATGCTTAGTGTTAGTAAATAAGGAAGATATTTATTTGAGTATTGGGCTGTAAAGATGACGACAGTACTAAGAAACAAGGCCTAAATACATCTAAGTATAATGAATTCGCAAAATGAAGTATGAAATCAGAATCACGAACGATGAGAATGGCTGGGGGTGAAGGAGTGGATTGAAAGTGAGGGCGGCTGAGGGAGAGTGAGTCTATTGAGGGTGAAGCTGGCTGAGGGTGTGTGTGAGTTAGTCGATTGAGGGTGAGGGTGGCCGAAGGTGTTTCTGAAGGGGTCGATTGAGGGTGATTATTGTTGAAGGTGAGGGTGAGAGAGTCAACTGAAAGTGAGGGTGGTTGTGGGTGACGGAGTAGATTGAGGGTGAGGGTGCCTGAGGGTGACTGTGAGGGTGAGGGAGATTGAATCAACTGAGGGTGGGAGTGAGTGAGGGTTAGCAAAAATGCAAATCTATAGACCCAACACAGTTGCTTACGTGTCTGGAACAGTCGCTTTTCATGGTTGTCCTGGTAGAGATAAATCATAAACATTTACCTTTTCCATGAATTTTGGGATTAGTTTTCATACAGCAGTCTGTCACCCGATCGCGATTAGGATGTCGTTCTTTGAAGACGGTTGTTATTGCTGAACTACGTACTCCAGCCAAAAAGAAAATTTCTATTCATTTTTCTCGAGTTAGTATCCCGTGTACATAATGTTCCGCCCTAAATCAATTCACAACGTCAAAACCGCAATATTTTCGAGAAGAAAGAAAAAACTTAAAAGTAGGATTCCACGGTGCTGAGCAAAATATTTGGTACTGGGATAATCCAAATTTTAATCTAGATGCATCAAAGATGCAAGGTGCGTGTAAGGTAAAGGTGTGGTGAGGAATATGGAGCGAAAAACTTATTCATTGTATCTGTTTTCATTCATGGGACCTATTGGGACTTTTCCCATTGATGGGACGTATTGGACATGTTTTCTTTGATGGAATCCGGCATGTTGCATAATTTGCAGATATGTGAGAACACTGTAATGCCACTTTTGTCAGACAAATAAAGGTAGTTTCATTAATATTGGCAATAAGATGGGGCACCGTCGCATTATGATCGTAATGTAATCGAAGCCTTAATTAACATTTTGCCAGTTGCTGGTTAGGTCGTCGTGGATCAGTTGAGTATTCGGCAAGGTCCAGCGATCTACCTCCGTTGGATTTCTATCTTTCGGGGCAGTTTAATGCTTTTGTCTGTCTTTGTAACATTATTGACATTGGGTACCTGAAAATGAGAATCATTAGGGTTTGTTAACAAATATCACCAACTGTGCTTCGCAGAGTTCCGAAGCGTTGATTCTAGCTGTTAATGTTATGCATGGCACAGAACGTGTCGCATGCTGAACATGCCATATGATTCTAATTGTCTCATGTCATATGATTGTAATTGTCTCTTTCGTTCTTTTCCTGGTTATTAAATATTACGTAGTCTTTGAAATTACATAGTTTTTTTTTACTATATCCTTCAGTTCCAAACTTCGCACAGCAAATTTCACAACATTTCACACATAACATATCATAAATCTATTTATTACTTCAAATTCGTTGTAGGTTTTGAAAACATAGCTTTACCATTGGGTTTTTCTGCTAATGAGGATATGCTTTAATATGTCACACAACCATTTTGACACTTAAAATAAACAATTTGTTTCCAAAATGGCGGTCAATAAGATGGCTGACGATAACCTTAAATACGTCATAATTTTACCCGCTTGCATCGCCTTTGATTCCAATTAACATGGGATCGACTACAACTACAGTTTCTCATATATTTAGGCCAGTCCAGATTTTTTGTTTCACTTAACAAAATATTCTTTTAATCTTCTGACATTGGAGCACTTTCCAGTATAAAAAGCGAAGAAGTTGTGTGATCTTAGTAAAACTTTTAAATAATTTTTAGCAACATATATGTGAAATTTTAATTTGTTATCAATTACTTCCTATGTACAATACCATTTTAAATCAGTTTGACGGTAGTTTTCGGAATATTAGAATTTAAATCTAAATGTTTCTAAACGATATATAAATGTTATATAAAACGATAATCATGCCTGTTGTTATGCATGTTTGTGAAACATGGTCGCTTACTCTGAGGGAAGAACATAGAGGAACGAGAATGGGGAAGCTTCATAACGAGGAACTACATAGTTTATACGGTTTACCCAACATTGTTAGGGTCGTCAAGTCTAAGAGGCTTAGGTGGGCAGATCATGTAGCTAGAATGGAAGAAAGTAGAAACGCTTTCAAAGTCTTGACTGGTAGACCCATAGGAAAACGACCATTAGGAAGACCTAGGCGCAGATGGGAGGACAATATTAAGATGTATCTCGCAGAGATAGGAATACAAAGTAGAAACTGGATGCAATTAGCTAAGGATAGAAGTCAGTGGAGAGTTTTGTGAACGCGGCACTGAACCTCCGGGTTCCATAGGCCATAGAGTTAGTTAGTTTAGTTAGTTTAAATGTTTCTAATAGTGTGCGCATTATGAAATAAGGTTTCTCTATAAAAATATTGTTATCTATGTTCTATAAAATGATATTAAGTGTATAAAATGATATTAAGTGTATAAGTGATATTAAGTGTATAAGTGTATCTCTTTATGTTCATTCGTAGTCAAGATATTGTTGTTTTTGTCTGGGTATTGTTCATTTGACACTTTCACCGGCCATTTTCAAATATGTCGGCGAAGGTCACGTGAGATTTGAGAGAAGTTTTAGTATGTAATTTAGAACATCATTTCCAGCATCTGTACCAATTTTCATCTTTTTACAAATTTGTTCCTCACGTGTTTGTAATGTCACTCCACCAATATCTCTTTCGAGCTGACGAAACCCTGAAGCCAGCGGCACACTAAAACGGCAGTCCTTCGATGCATCGCTATAGTAACAATCGCTATTTACCGGCAAGTAGGCCACTATATTTTGGCAACATTTAGGGAATGGGCTTATGCAATATGAGTTGGAACTTCTAGCTCGGGTACGATTCAGTAGAACCTGCAAGATTCAACTGCTAATAAAGTAGCTCGCTGAGGATGTCCATTTTGAAAAATATATATACATTGACGTATTTCCTTACTATTTACTAATAAAGTTTCAGATATAGTTGTGAAGTTATTTACAGTATAAGAAATTAATAATACACGATAAACTGCTTCAGAAGGAAGAATGTTAGGACTTCATATCAAGGCGCTAATTTAAATATTAACTTAAATTTTAGTTTAAACCGGTCTTTTTCAAAATTAAATAATATTACTAATAATAATAATAAATCAAAGCCGTATCTTTATAAGAATTTGAGACTAACTCAACAAATGAATTCAACGTTGTCTTTATTCGAAGCTCTACTTAACCGAATCTGATATAATTACAAAGAGAAACTTTGAGAACAGGTAAAAGAAAAATGTTACTTTGGTGGTATTGGAACTAACCTTTAAGAATTTTTCTTTGTAATATATAGACAAACGCCTTAGACACTTTTTTATTTTCTTTAACTGATTTACCGAACGCATCTGCGTAACTTGTCTCTATTTTCTGCTAAGCTATACACGTTTTATAATCATTTCCAGTAACCTTGAACCACATGAACACACAAATATTCAAGTCAGTTAAAATTTCAAATATTTCCCCAACGGGAATCAAACCCGTGACCTCCATACATTAGGTACACACGCTAGCTATATTTTTCATTATTTATTAACAGTTCTATCAGATGTATATTGAACAGTTATAAATGCAATACAAGAATCAGTTGATTAAAAAATACTTATAAAATCTAAAAAATTTAGAGAATTGTTATGGAGCTAAGGCAACAAAATAATTAGCAAAATATTGTTTATACTGCAAATTTGTTTTCTGCAAGAGAAATACACATCGAGCTCATAAAGAAGCATATATGCAATGACAAGACTATGCTGTTATTGTTCCCTTTAAGAAAGTTGTTAAAATTTGGATGTACTAGAACATCAGTAGCAGTAATAGGAGATAAAAAGGAACATAAATCTTACTTATGAACGCCTAAATTTATTCCATATATGTTGAATATCTGTACAATTTTGAAAGCGATGCTCGAGAGTATCTATATTATGGTAGTAATCACACAGATTACAAGACACTGTGCCGAGTTGATATAGTCTGTCCGACGTTTCGTATTTATTCATAACGATAAACTACCGAAGAGAGCTTTGCTAGGTAGTTAATAAATGAGCATTAATAATTCGCTAAATGTAATTCCAATAAAATTTTGGTACTTTCAATTAAATGTGAGTCGTGACGATATGCTGTGTTCTTAGATAATGTTGGTATAGGGCTTTGACAGGCATTAAGTCAATTTGGGCTTTTTCAATTAATGCATAAGCGATACTTAAGACAAGTTGACACAAGTGTTGGAATTTGAGTCCCCAAGGAAAAATATGAATCGGAGCTTAAAATCTAATCAATCGAAACATGTAGATACAACAGAGGACTACACGCTGATATTATCGTTCTTAAATAATTCAATGCTTCTTTTCAGCTCTAGTGATTTTGCCTGGAGGGCAATGTTTACGTAAGCTATGCCACACTGAGCTGGTAAGAACATAAGTTGATCACGTGCAATTCGTAAAAGCTTGTGTTGCCACTAAAAGAACAAAGCGTGACTGTTAACTAATTTAAATGTTTTTGAGAGAAGAGGCAAAACCTGACAGAAATATCACAAAAGCATAATTGCTTTTTGTTTGACAAATAAATTCCTACTCATCATTATCATATTGCGATGTTTATGCTGTATTAGAAGACTACATATTTTGATTCCAATTATGTTATTATTGTAGTTAATGGTTTGTTTGGTGTATATTGAACCATTCAATGCCAAGGATTTTAATTAAGTCAGCAATCTTATATTATGAACTATATGTAGTCCGATATTTGGGGTGTATACATAGCCGTTTTGTTTAGTCTTTATTTAAAATTCTCTACAAATTAATTGATACCTGTGTAGAAGGCTCTCAATATCTTCTGAGGTGGAAATACTGTTGTGGTAGAAATGAACATTATCACAATAACTCGCGAAAGAAATGGGAACTTGATAAACTTGTATGCTAGTGAGTCGGGTTTGTGCCGCGTATATGAGAGGTGCAATCGAAAAACTAAATAAAAGGATGGACTTGCTATCACCTTGAAAAATACCAGTACAGAAAGGAATGACAGAACTGAGCCCGTAATTGATTCTAGTTTAGGCCTCGTGTTATGATACACTTCTTAGACCATGGACAGAAAACCACCATTGGAACCAATTTTTTGTAGAACTTTAAAAAGACACTCGTTCGATATTCTATCGAAAGCTATAGAGAAATCTGTGGATAAAATAGTAACGGGCGTAGGTGAGGCAGTTTCATCATATAAAATCATTTACGTTAGCTATGGTTTCATGAATTTAAACTAGTTGCCCATGTCCATATTGACAGAAACATAATAACTCTCCCACCTAGTGTTTCATACAAAGCGCTAGACATTGTGTTAAAATTTTAAGAACCGCACGTAAAAGACTAACAGGACAATAATCGAATGAAGTTATATTTAGGTTGTTTAGGGATTAATACAGTAATACCAGTGGATAGATAATTTCCTAAGGTACGCTTATCTAGATGTTCATTGAAGAGGTCCGTATGAAACGAGGCAAAAAATATCAAAGTTATATAAAATTCTAATTATAAAGAGTCAATACCAGTTGATTTACCACGTTTCCCTAATTGGATTGATATCTTGACTTCCTCAAGTGTAAAGGGACTGATGAAATACTCTTGAGCATATACATCTAGGTTTAGAGTTAAGTTCAACAGAGATTCATATTCATTATTTACATTAGTTTTTTTCATACAATTGTTTATAATACTGAACAAATTGGGGAAGTACCTGCAAACCTTTATGAATTTGGCCATCCTTTAAAAGAAAAATAACTTTTGTTTGCCTGTGAGTCGTTCTTTTTGAATTTGTACAATGTAGTTGTTCCGTGTCATTAACCTGGAAAAGTTTGCTTCTAACAAAAATTCGCATGCGTTATTTATGTAATGGCAATAAATGTGCCTTGACTTCTTGAGTTTGATGCCTGACTGGACAGCACAGCATTTTTTCTCGCATGTATTCTTTAAGAACAGAATAGACTTACTAAACGGAAAGACTGTTATCAGCGAAATCAATAGGAAGTAAATGATCCTTATCACTATCGGTGAACTTTACTTCACCATGAGTAAAATGAAAATTCATTTACACAGCACCTCGTTGACTAAATTTATATACAGTCGTTTCTTTATATAATCCTTTTCGTTGCTGTCAATATGATCAATTGTTAACTTGGACGTGTTCCGTATCCATTCAAGGACAAAAATTGAAGATGGTTTTTAGTTTACTTGCCGAAAATTTATACCTAAAGTATCATCACGCAAAAAAACTCAAGTTGAATTTTCGTCGACACACAAAAATCACTCGAAGAAAAATATATGTATCTCCAGGGGACACAAATAAACGCACTATCCCACTAAGATAATTGCACAATACACAATCTTATATCGACTCTTCATGTGTTGCAACACTAACAGTCTGCGAGCGAGAGACGATGTGAATAGCTCGAAGTCAAACGAACGCATGTCCACTGGATCAGCGGGAAGAGCGAATGAAATGTATTTTGTAGTTTCTGAAGCTTATGCCTATTTCACTATGATGTAATATGTCTATTGATGTTTTATGCTTAATGTATTCATTACTTTCAGGAACATTATATGTTATTGATATAGGATCTATTACGTATTCGTCCATAAATGTTGTATAAGTTATCAGAATTATAGATCTTATATGGAAATTCACTGGTGCATTCGCAGTAGACAGACAGTGTAATTGGAAGTTGAGTTCAAAAGAGATTTTGTATTTCGCAGACATTATTTAATTTCTATGTTGAAGAGATAGCAAAAACGGGATTACATAAAGAAGATGTTTACATAAAGAAAATAGTAAGATGTAGAAAAGTAAAGAGAGGCTTGTAAAAGAATATGGGATGAAAATAAATGTTAGAAAGACAAAATCTATGGTAATGGAAACAAAGACACAGAAGTAGTAGCGGAAAATATAGAAGTAGTAGTTGCAAAAAACAGATGCCTGAGTAGAATTATAAGTGATTATATGATATTCGAAAGTGAAATAAAATCGAGGATTGAAATGGGGAAAGAAGCCTTTTGGGCGAAGAAAATACTATTTTGTGTGACCTTGAACAGTAGAAAAAGGCTCATTAAATTTGTCGTGTACTGTATTTCCCTGTATTTATAGGGCAAAAGCATGGACATTACGCAAAAATTATGAGAAGCAATTGTAGCCTTTCGATATATGGGTGCGGAGAAGAATGGATTGCAATAGCTTGGTCGAGAGATAAACGAATAAGAGGGTGTTAGGAATAATTGGAGAAAAATATTATTGAGAAGAGGAAGAGAGTCTGGTTGGGATATTGGTTAAGAAGGAATTGTATCATAAGGTATGTGCTGGAGGGTATGGTGGCAGGAATGAGGCTGAGGGGACGAGTCGTAGCAGAATTAGGCTATCGGTGACATCAAAATAGAAAAATTGTAAGATGGAAGGGTTTACAAAAGATCATGGAGCATGGCAGCTTGTCAGCAGCATGGCTGTGGCAACTGACCGGCTGGAAATGGCGGATTTCTGATATAATAACGATGATGATGCATAGTACGAAACACAAAGATCCATTTTACTGTCATTGCTAATACGAATCACAAATTAAATATCTGCAAGGTCTCAAATTTCCTCGCTCGAAAGGCTACAGAAAATTGTTACTATGTGAGGTGAAATCCTAGATTGAGTAGCAATGGGAGAAACTTCCATTCGATGGCTAGTGATGTGGGCTGTGCCGAGAAAACAGTAAAAAAAATAACACTAGAAGGAGGGGGTGGTCAATTTTACCGTTTTTCTAACCTTTCCTATTTCTCTGCTATAACCATTTTACTTAGAAATTTGAAAGTCCTTGACATTTTATCATTTATAGAATATATTTTGTGTAAAAATTTTGAAGACTTTCACATCATTAGAGGGCGCTATGTCGCAATTCTCCAGAAGGAAAAGGCGGTAATTTTGACCGCTTGCTTATTCTGACATTGAAAACTTATTTTATTTGTAATTACTGGTCTGTAATTTGGTTGTGATTGTGGTTCATGAAGTCCTTGTTATTGGAATAACACTTTATGTGCGCGCGGGCGTACATTTTCACATTACACAGTGTGTTTCAAAACAACACCGACAACGTTTGAGAGGTGATGCCTGACACCAAGATTACACAAATAAGAGTACACCAACCTGGGTGTACAAATGCTTCATTTCGAAGTTACACGCTGCCGAAAACATAAGAAAACGAACTTTAAAGGCCCGTAGCTCCAAACTTTGGGATTTTCCGTAGACGGTTGAAGACTTTATTTAGAAACTGGTATGCCCTATCCAAATATCCATGTTTCACAATCCTGTGGTACTTTCGCAACAATTCTTAGAGATATTTGGTGAGTACTTCAAATTACACGTCCGTAGCCAAACTCCCTCATTAAAAATTGTTGAGTGTGGAATTGAGGATTCTGCGACACGGATATTAGGATAAAGCTCATAATAGTTCCTAAGTAAGTGTTAAAGCGACTATGGTAGGTGCCACAGTTTAGGAGCTTTGAACCCCTAAATTTCATTTTTTCATAATTTCAGCAGCTTATAAGAAAAGAAGGATTTGGGCACCCAGGTTGGTCTACACTTTTTGTCTTATCATGTGAGAAATCACCTCCCAAAAGTTGTCACTCTTGTTTTGAAACGCCCTATATAGATACATAGATAGGTAGGTAAGGTATGTTTTGTAGTTACTACATTTATAACTTTCCAGATATAATCACCAGTTGATCAGTAGATGTCATTGTTACTAACATTTCCGACATATTATCGATTGTAAATATAAGGAATTGTGTATCTCTGACATTTACAAAGACAGTAGCGATCACACACGGCCAGAAAATAGATGCAAGAGGGACAAGAGTGTAGGTATTTTCAGAACTATGCATAAGACAGTTCGTGTATCACGACGCCTAAGAAGAAATCTCAGACTGTACTTTATTACAATAACACACAATTTGGTGCCGATGTTGTTGACTAAATGCTCCGGAAATTTTCTGTAAAGTCATGCGGTAGGAAGTGCCCGGTTCATGTGTGTTATAATGTGTTGAATATAGCGAGTCTCAATTCCTGGATTATTTATGAGGAAGTAAAGGATATATATATATATATATATATATATATATATATATATATAAAGAAAGAAGTCAATTCCTGAGACAGCCCGCAGAATGTTTGAATAAAGCTGGGCATCCACAGGACAAGATAGACAGTTTCTCGGTAGATGATGAGCATCCACAATACTAGATAAGAAAACAATGCCAAATTCTAGTATGTAATGGCAATAATACTAGGGAGGTGCGCAAAATATGTAAGAAGTGTATCGGTAAAACCAGGAAGCAATTGTGTTGTAACAAGAGTGTTTCTCAATATGTGTTCAATTTTGGAGAGAGAGACTACAACAGAAAAATGATTGATTTATGTGTAAACTCTTTCCGTATAAAACATGAAAAGTGATTTCCACCACTACGCAGTAGATATTCTGTGGTGAGTGAAAGTATTTGAAAATGTATTCAAATATAGTTTTACTTTTATAGTGAAAAACAAGTTTCTTGCACATGATCGTTATAATTTTGCAGACAATACAGGACACTGTGTTAATCTAAAACATGTACCTCCAAATTTCCTTTGTAATGTACCATTTTTAAATGATACTTCAAAACTTAGTCTAAAATATACACATAGCCTTTATATTTTCTAAAATTTATATTCCTTATAGTAGAAATATATAACATATCTGTATATATTTCCTACTTATACCTCTGTACTAAAAGTATATTCTACTGTACTTCGTATGTTTATACTTGTAATTACTTATTATGAAGTAATTAAACCATTTAAAATTATTAGTAACACATTGAAAATTGGATTGCATAAAATAATCCAATAAATGACAAAGCAGATATCCAATAAGTGACAAACAACCAGTTTCCACCTTCAAATATAATGTAGTTATCAAATTGACCGCTTAGTCCTTAGTGGGAGTAAATTTTCCTAGTTCTTCTAGTGTTAACTTAGCAGTGTCCAGAAGGTGGTGAATATTCCACACCTCAGACAAGAAATGGAATAATAATAATAATAATAATAATAATAATAATAATAATAATAATAATAATAATAATAATAATAATAATAATAATAATATCAGGAAAATGTATTTATTTCCAGCAAAACCTTTGCATGCAATCCTAGTGCAGTATTATCATTTTTTTAAAAATTTTAGAGAGTCAATATAAGTGGTGCTTTTCACAATTTATTTATTTATTTATTTCACAATTTATTTCTGCTAGTAGCTTTTGCACCCTTACTCGCTCTTCATGCCTACCCAGGAGGAAGCTGCGAGGTCCTAGGTTAGGAACCATTGCTTTTCGTAAAGACACTCTGAGAGCCTGCTAGAAAATTGCATTCTGATTAATATTCGTAAACGGCATTCTTCTGTTTCTACTGCTCATGCACCGTTGAATTTCCATGGAAGATCATGAGTGATTCTGATAGCTTATATAATATTTATAAACAAATATGTAAAAGAACCTATATCGAACCATATACCATTTCTAAAAGTAGGAGCAGGGTAAACATTAAAAAATCAATAGATATATTACATCAGGGTGAAATAGGTATAAACTTCAGACACTCCAAAATAACACACTGAGTCCCACTTGGTGTACTGAGTCCCGCGTTCAATCCCTGGTGTTGGAACGTTGGAATATTAACTGTCCTTGATGTTTTTCTGTTCGTGTTCCTGTTGTTCAAGGCTACTTGAAATGACTGTAAGACATGTATAGCCGAGTAGAAAATAGGGACAAGACACCTACATACGTTAGATGAATCAGTTAACTTAAAGCAAAGGAAAAACGTATCTAAGGCCTTTTTTCTAGCTTCTATTGTCTATCAGACTCTGTCTTACAATTAAATGCATGTTTTCCGCGCGATAGTATATTTTCCCTATGAAGCGAAGGAAGATATGAGAAACCAGTTCGCTTAGTGTAATTGACATTAAAAAATTAAACTTCTGGATCCTGGTAAAACAACAAAATATATATAATGTTTCTAAATGTAATTTGCAAAACAAATAACACGAATAGTGTGACAAGCAGGGAAATTAGAGAAACTTTTATACTGTAAGACAACAGAAAAAAATCATAAACTTAATCATTAAAGTTTATAGGAAGAAAAGAAGCACTTGAGTGTGTGGTGTAGTGGGTAAAGTTCTATCCTAGCAATCAGCTGATCAATGTTCGAATCTTAGTCAAGTGAAGGAACACCTATTACTAGTAATATTTACATTTTTACTTTTCGTCGAAGGAACAGTCATTACTTGTGGTATTAGAGATGTATATATGGTGTCATTTTTTTAGATTTTTTATATGCTTGTCTAAGGTAATAATATAAGGCTTCAAATATGATTCTACCTAGGTGTATCAAAAGTAACGATGTTCTAGGTTTCTTTCCATTAATAAAATATAAAAATCTTCACCCGAAAGTAAATATACAATAATTGAAATGAAAGTTGCAGGTTGGCGCAGTATAATCTGAGGGCACAAGAGCAAAACAATATAACCTGAGCCGCTTTCAAGTGGCTGTCTTATATCTTTCTTATCTGTGAACTGAACACACTTTTTTAAAAATACAATGTTATCAATGAAATACTGGTCTGTGTGAAAACATAAAGAGAAGAGAAAGGAAACAATATTAGCATATTTTGATTTTATTATTAGACGTTTCAGTATGTTGAAAGAAAGACGTGATGTCCACTATTAAAGGAGAGTATGATTAATTAACGACTGTTCATACCAATTGGAATCACAGTATGTATTGTGGAAGGTTTATTTCTATTTCGGACTACCACGTGAAAATGAAAAGAATGTAACATTTCTATAATCAACCCTATCAAGAGAGTGATTTCTAATGTGAGTTCATTTAATTAGGGATGCGAAGTTAAGTTGTAGAACCATGTCTCTTACAGACCGGTTCTGAAAGGTGTGTTACACTCCCAATGAACCAAGTTATCACTTCTAAAACTAACAGTTTCAGGAAAGATGTTTGGTTTGTGAACTATGGAATGAATATACATACAGTCCAAACTTGGAGAAATTTACACTTGGAGAAATTAATAGATTTAGTCACAAATCTGCGTATAAAATTGATCTCTTTCTCACTTATAGTCAGCCATAATTAAACTTGATTTTTAGCTTCGTACAATTATACTTTTAAATTCACTGGAGCAAATCATGGGGTAATGAGAGGGACATGTTCTCTCCAATCTTGGAACCGAAGGGACTATCCCGCAATAATCCTTAATGAAGTGTGGATTTTTGGACAGAAAAATGGTGATTTGTGTGCCATTGCCAGAAAGAAAAGTGAAGTGAAATTGATGTCTACAAGAATAAGCCTCCTATATACCTGCCTTCCAACGTTGAAGATAACTTTGCTAGCTTGATCCTCCACAGAATTATTTTTAAACTTCATAAATATTTTGAACATCGCTTAACCATATGAGAAGGGACTTATCCGTCCCTCCCACACAATGTTGAAGACATAATTATGCCGCTATTTAGGTTCCTAATACTGGACTAAAAGACCTGTAAATATATTTTCAGAGATCAAACAATATAATTCTCAATTTGTTTAATAATTCAGGATGGAACAATCTTTAAAGGTCAGACACGAACTCGTTGAAATTATCATCCTTCGACCAAGAAGAATATGTTTATGGAAATATTATTTGCGAGATATTCAAACCTCTTCCCCAATAGAATTGTGTATCAATCGACGTCAAATGAAAAAGATCCAAGTTCATTGCTAAATTGATCCAATTGCTAAATATTTTCTAGATTTGTTATAAACACCTTAAATGCTTACTCACTTTGGTTAATTTATGAACAGAAAACAGGAAATTAATATCTTGTAGCAGTTGCATTGCTTTCTTTACTAGAGTTGGAATTCCCGAAAACGATTAACCACCAGAAGTTGTTTAAATGCCGAGTTTCATCTTCCTATGATAAGATTTTCGTTAGAAACCCTTTTTCATTATATCTTTAATATTCCTTTCCTCGCTTAGAATATGTATTGTATGAAAGTAACGTGATAAAATCCCGTCGAAAATAAACTAACAAGGCGAAAGCAGACTTCCGTAAATAAACTTAAGGGCATCCTCGGCGAAGTAGTAGTGCACATTTAAAGTGTTAATATTTAAAATTGGAGTTGTGAAATAGCCAGAAATATTGGGGGAAAAGCGTCTTAAAGTTTCCAACTCGACGCATATATAAGACAAAGCGTAAAGTTATCAGGTTAGAAGCAGAGTTGGACATAGCAGAGTTAGAAAGATCCACCACTTACGTGCAAAGGGTCCTGGGTTCGATACCTGCTGGAGTATCTTTTTGTTTTTCCTTTCAACCAATAACGTAGCCATTTTTAACTACGAGCAAAATATTAATTCAAGAAATGTTTGTGAAGTTTGTTAAGTTTCAAACAAATCTCTTCTAATCAGTTTCTTCCAATTATTAAATGTATTCAAATATTCATATCAAACAGTTCATTCGATTGCATGTGATGATTGGACAGGAGTAGAGTGGGGACACTTGGTGCTGTTTTTTTCCTACTGCGCATACGCAAACCCTGGACGCTGATTGGTTGGCGCAGGTCACGTGACCCCGCCCCCTTGGCCACGCCCCTTGACGCTGATTGGCTAGCCACGCCCCCGGCCACGCCCCTTGACGCTGATTGGTCGGTGCAGGCCACGCCCCAAGCCACGCCCCTTGACGCTGATTGGCCGGCGGAGTTACACCCCCTGACGCTGATTGGTCACGCTCTTTTACGACCTCCGATTGGCTGGCAGCGGACCCCGCCCCGTTCACGCCGATTGGCTGGCGCGGGACCCCCTTCCGATTGGCTGGCAGCGGACCCCGCCCCCTTGACGCCGATTGGCGGACCACGCGCACGGTCTGCGCAGATCGGTCGACGCCGGACACCGCACACATGCCACATTAGATCCGTTCCCTTTTATGAGCACTTTTAACATAGCAGAAATTACTCAGAGACTACGAACACATAACATAGCACATATAACATAAGACTATCTAACATAGCAGGGGTGCACTCGTTCCCTTTTTATGAGCACTCTTTTTAAACATAGCAGAGAATAATGGGGGTGTATTCGCCCTCCATTTTGAGACCAATTTTTGACCTATTGCGCATATGCGCAAAACTGTTCCGATTTCGCAGTTAAAAAAAATAACAACACACACAGCAGACCGCAGACTGTTCCAGTTCAGGAGCAGATTACGGCTATGCGCAGAAACATAAAATAAGACATAACACTCCCGTTCTCTTTTACGAGCCCTTTATAGCAACATAATAGAGCAAAGAATAAAGAAATAACAACCACACACACACTCACACACACACACACATACACACAACAGATCGCAGATTGTTCCAGTTTAGGAGCAGACTACGGCCATGCGCAGAAACATAAAATAAGACATAACACCCCCGGGCTATGCGCAGAAACATAAAATAAGACATAACACCCCTGTTCTCTTTTACGATCCCTTTATAGCAACATAATAGAGCAGAGAATAAAAAAGATAAGAACACACACACATACACACAGCAGATCGCAGATTGTTCCAGTTTAGGAGCAGACTACGGCCATGCGCAGAAACATAAAATAAGACATAACACCCCCGTTCTCTTTTACGACCACTTTATAGCAACATAATAGAGCAGAGAATAAAAAAATAACAGACACACACACACACACACACACACACACACACACACAGCAGACCGCAGATTGTTCCAGTTCAGGAGCAGATTACGGCTATGCGCAGAAACATAAAATAAGACATAACACCCCCGTTCCCTTTTACGAGCACTTTATAGCAACATAATAGAGCAGAGAATAAAAAATAACAACACACACACACATACAGTTGGTTGCTTATGCGCAGTAAAATTAAATTTCCAATTAATTACACATTGCACGCATCCGCAGAAAAATTACACTAGACTACAGACTGTTCCGGTTCAATAGAGCAGACTACGTGCAACAAGCAGGTCATAAAAGACTATGACCTATTTTTCATCACCTAAATAACATAGTATACACACACACTTGGTTGCGTATGCCAAATCCGATTTAGTACAAATAACACGCATGCGCAGAAACATTTACATTTCCGGTTCGACCATGCTGGTAAAGAATACCACACTTATTTCTACCAGGGTCTTATGGTTCATGTGGGATACGCCCTTTCTATGATAATTTGAACCGATTTGGATGAAACTCGGCATATGGCGGTTTTCGACCATGCTGAATACGAATACCATACTTATTTTTAACTGGGTCTTATGGTTCATGTGGGATACGCCCTTTCTATGATAATTTTAACCGATTTGGATGAAACTCGGCATATGGGTTTTTCGACCATGCTGAGTACGAATATCATACTTATTTTTAACTGGGTCCTATAGTTTTTGTGGCATACGCCCTTTCTATGATAATTTTAACCGATTTGGATGAAACTCGGCATATGGGAGTTTTCGACCATGCTGATTACCAATACCACACCTACTTTTACCTGGACGTCGTTTGTATGACACTTAAAACCTAATAACTCAAAAACGGGTCCACATATTGAGGTCGTGTTTCCACATTTAGTAACGGGTCACCAGCAACCACAAGTTCCAAAATAATGACCATCGAGGTCAAAGGTCAACATACTTAAAACCTAAAAACACGAAAACGGAGCCACATATTGAGATGGTGTTTCCAAGTCTGGTAATTGGTCATCAGGTACTACAAGATCCAAAACATTGATCATCGAGGTCAAAGGTCAACATACTTAAAACCTAATAACACGAAAACGGGGCCACATATTGAGATGGTGTTTCCAAGTCTGGTAATTGGTCATCAGGTACTACAAGATCCAAAACATTGACCATCGAGGTCAAAGGTCAACCTACTTAAAACCTAATAACACGAAAACGGGCCACATATTGAGATGGTGTTTCCAAGTCTGGTAATTGGTCATCAGGTACTACAAGATCCAAAACATTGACCATCGAGGTCAAAGGTCAACCTACTTAAAACCTAATAACACGAAAACGGGGCCACATATTGAGGTCGTGTTTCCACGTTTAGTAATTGGTCATCAGGTACTACAAGTTCCAAAATAATGATCATCGAGGTCAAAGGTCAACATACTTAAAACCTAATCACTCGAAAACGAACCAACATATTGAGATGTTGTTTCCACGTTTAGTAATTGGTCATCAGGTACTACATGCCCCAAAATAATGACCATCGAGGTCAAAGGTCAACATACTTAAAACCTAATAACTCGAAAACGGAGCCACATATTGAGATGTCGTTTCCAAATCTAGTAATTGGTCATCAGGTACTACATGTCCCAAAATAATGACCATCGAGGTCAAAGGTCAACATACTTAAAACCTAATAACACGAAAACGGAGCCACATATTGAGATGGTGTTTCCACGTTTAGTAATTGGTCATCAGGCACTACAAGTTCCAAAATAATGACCATCGAGGTCAAAGGTCAACCTACTTAAAACCTAATAACACGAAAACGGAGCCACATATTGAGATGTCGTTTCCAAATCTAGTAATTGGTCATCAGGTACTACATGCTCCAAAATAATGACCATCGAGATCAAAGGTCAAAATACTTAAAACCTAATAACCCGAAAATGGATCCACATACTCAGGTGCTGTTTCCACATTTAGTAATCGGCCACCAACTACTACATGTCCTAAAGGTACTTACCACGGAGGTCAAAAATCAGACTAGTAAACGAAGCAACATATTGAGGTGGTGTTTCCACATTTAGTAATTGGTTACCAGCAACTACATGCCCCAAAAAGGTCAAATATTTAAACCAGAATAACTCGTAGATTGAGCGTTGGAAAATTTTTGTACCAAGGAGAAAATGTGAAGGAGGAATAAATTTGAATGCCCTATTGAATTTTGTACAAACGAGAAATCTCATTTGCAACTAGCTTAGAATTTCTGTACCTGTTTGGGTTATTCAAAATTTGGATAGACTAAGAAAGCAAGATATGCCATTTTAACCAGCTGAGAATTTAAAGAAACAAAGCTGAACCTACTCAATTTTCTATCGACGAGAAATGCCATTTCAACTACCTCAGAATTTATGTGCCTTTTGTGCTAAGGTCTATTTTAACTCTTCTTGACTAATTAGATAAACGAAGGAATACTGTAGCAATGATAAATGCCATTTTTTCTAGACCATGTTCTAATATTTAAACAGACGAAGGGGTGAATTTGATTGAGCTATTCAATTTTGCACCAATGAGAAATAACGGCGTATTTTAAATAAACAAACAATCGGATAAATTTAACCGGCTCAGAAGTGTACTATTTAAACAAACGAAGGTCTCTTGAGTGAGATTTCCAATTTTGTAGCAAGAAGGACTATTTTCTAACTAACTCAGAATTTCATTTCATTTTGAAAAACTCAAATTTGGATGGAGTGTTTAGTTTTGTTCGAACCAGAAAAATTTGATTGGATTATTTCCTTATGTACCAACTGGAAAAAGGGAAGGGCCATTAATTAAATAAATGAAGGAATAAATTTGGGTAGAATATTTAGTTTTGTACCTAGCAAAATTAGAAAAAGAAGTGAAGAACGAATAAAATCTGGATGGACTATTTTCTTATGTACCAACAAACAAAACGGATCACCAGTGACAAAAAAGAAACCGAAGAAGGAATAAATTTGGGTGACCTATTCAGTTTGCAAAATCAGCATTCTATACTTTTTTCTGCCATTCATTGGGGGTGTCCTATTTCTTTTTGTGCCAACGAGACCATTTTTAACCAACTTAGAATTTGTGCCAAACAGAAAAGAGGAGCTACACGATTAAACAAAGCAATCAATTTTTAACTAGCTCAGAATTTCTAGACCATGTTGTACTATTTAAACAAACGAAGAGATAAATGTGTGTGACCTATTCACTTTTGTACCAAGCAAAATAAGAAAAAGAAGTGAAGAACGAATAAAATTTGGATGGCCTATTTTTTCATGTTCCAACAAAAAAAATGGAGCACCAACGACAAAAAGGAAACCGAAGGAGGAATAAATTTGGGTGACCTAATCAGTTTTGAACTAAGCAGAAAAAAAGCGAAGAAGGTAAAATTTAAATAGCTCAGTATTTATGTACATTTTTGTACTACTAAAATAAACGAAGGAATAAATTTGGGTGTTCTACAGAAGAAAACGGGGAAGGGCCATTTTATTTAATTTTGTAGTACTCAAAATATACAAAGATATAAATTTGTGTGACCCGTTCGGTTTTGTTGGCTTTTTTAGAAAGACTATTTTATCTTTTTGTGCTCTACAAATAAACGGAGGAAAAGCAAAGAGAGACCATTTTATGTGCCTTTTGTAACGAAGAAACAAATTTGAAGGAGGTTCATTTTAACTAATCCTGCTGCGAGTAGATCAATTAGTACATTGTAAAAAAATAAAACAATATGGCATTATTGCGACTTTCATTTTCAAATACATACGGATTAAGCCACTATGGCAAAAAATACTACTCTCTCCTTATGCTTATTTGGAGCAGACTTAAGAGGACCAAGCATTAGAAACCACTAGTAGGGTGTCGATTCAGTAAACTCTACATCTAGTAAAAGAAAACGAACCGATAATTTTGAGACAGTTCCATATGGGTAAATACAGTATTAGTAGAAACGATAGTTTTTAATTAAGTAGAGATAAGGAGAGAGGTAAAAAATGGAAAATTAAATTTTAAATCATTATTATTATTATTTTAGAGGTCAAAAGGAAGAATAAATGAATTTGAGTGGCATATGTACGGAATTTAGTTTTGTAAAGGGCAAAAAAAAATTTGAATGGAATATTTTATTTTGTACCAGCTGGGAATTTAGTGTTGTACCATTGTATTTTGTACTATTTAGTACCACCGAGAAGGTGTAGAATATTTAGTTTAGTTGGCTTCTTTATTTTGTATTAACGCCTAAAACCTTTAACACATACTTGGTTGTGTGCATCACAATGGCCGAAGTTTTTCATTTCCCTGTGGTACAACGTAATGGTCGCCCCGCTTATTCTAGGTCTACAGTTAGATATTTTCGATTGGATAATGGTATAAAGCCACGTTTTGTTGAGCACAATGCCCACTATAACGATGTGGTAGACAATTATTTGATGGATAGATATTTGTTTAATAGTCGCTATAACAAATGGTATATGATAGAATTTGTTAAGCATTTATCGCAGGTAGATATTAAGATAGACTTTTTGTCGTTGGTTACTCGTTTAACTGCACACAGTTCTCTTTTCCAATCAGCTACCTTTTTTGCCATGAAAACTAAGGGTAATAGTTATACTGTGACAGCTTTCTTTCGCTATGGGGGAACGCAGGACACTTTGGATGAGTTATTAAAGTTTTGGAATCATGTGTGCGAGTTCAGCCCAAGTATCCAGATTGCAGATTTACTTGGTTGCTTTACACGCTGTGGTAAAACTGGCCTTTTTGCGGTATCTCCTGATACCTATCTGTTGGACCTCGCGGTATTTGGAAACTTGGTGAAAAAGAATAACAAATGTTTTTTCTCACAATAAAGCTATACATACAGAATAATCCATTAAGGCAAAAAAATACTACTTTCTCCTTATGCTTAGTTGGAGTAGACTTCGATACATTGTGTAAGAATTTCCAATTAATAGCGGTATTGCACTGTACTTATAATAGTCTGTAATAGTGCAGTTTATCGTAGTCTACCAGCAATAAAGATCTCTAAGAGAGTTAGTGGCGAACCAATTACACAGCCATTCTGCGAACACATCTATACGATCCAATTTCTCAGATTTAAACAAAGAAAGACCATATTCTGCCACTCAAACAAACGAAGGAATAAGCTCAGAATTTCTATACCTTTTTGTGTTATTCAAGTAAACGAAGGGATAAATTTGTGTGACTTATACCATTATAACACGCTCACTATTTTTATACCATTCTGTATTACTCTATTTCATTTTTGTAACAACCAGAAGAAAACAGCTCAGCATTTTATACCTTTGTGGTGTTACATTTTGTATATTTTTGTGTCATCAAGAGAACAATTTAAATTGCCTCTCCCGTCACTATATGGGTATTGACGTGTGTTTAGCGAATTAGGTTTACAAAATACTAACGGCGACGCTAAAGTCCAAAGTTTCCCGGTCACTAACTAAATTGCGTCATAATTCAATTATAACTTAATCCATAGCAATTTGCGTAACATCATGCATGGCCATTTTTGATCACCGCAGAAGAAGAGATTATATCAAAGTAAGAAAAGTTTTCAAAGTTCCATGTTGCTGCAGATATTTAAGCAACGTTACGAATGCGTTACCTAACACTTGTATTGCTCAACGATTCAATTATTTTTTAAACTTTCTTTCCTCGTCTAAGTCCAAAAAGACAAATATATATTTTTGCATTTATGTATTTTATTATAATGGAATATAAGATTATGGAGTATATTTGGAAATAATAGAACGTACATTATGTTTTGCATTGAATTGAAACATATTATTAAACACAGAGAATGCATAGAATGCTTTTATTGTAGGTATATAAAATTATTTATTTGATTTGTTTTTGCTGAAGAGCAGAAAAAATGGCTAGCATGGAACTTGGTTATGTTTCACCTAGAGAAAAAGAAATTCAGCGTGAAAAGGGAAAACCTATACTGTTAATTAACCCGTCTGACCCCGATTTGCCAGATGAATTACGTGATAAAATGAGAATCATATATCCAACGCAGGAAATAGAAGAAGTGCATTATTTTAGACGCTATAATAGATATAATGATGAAATACTCCCGGAAAGTGATGATGACAGTATTTCAAATATTACCTGTTTTGAACTGGAAGCTAATGAGTGCGAGTGTACTAGTGAAAGTATTAGTCATACATTTGTTATACAATTATTTAATGAGTATACACCAAATTCAGTATTATTATGTGAAGCATGTTCTGAACATAATGAGAATGAAAAAGATCACAACTGTTTGCTGCAGTATGATTACGAATTATTGCAAAAGGTGTGGACGATCTTAATTAAACGTGAAATGAGAGAAAAAATCTATAAACTTTATATAAAGAAGCATTTTAAAGGTTGTAATATTAAAAACACTTATACTTTGGAGAAAAAATTTAATCTGGTATATGAATACATTACAGAGTGTGGTTATTATATCAACAAAATAGTAGAAATGTTTTTAGAGAAAGATAAACAATTATTTAATACTGTAAATGAACACTGAGCAAACATTGGACTCTGGCAACTGAATTGTCAGGGAGAGGCAATTTAAATTGTTCTCTGGATGACACAAAAATATACAAAATGTAACACCACAAAGGTATAAAATGCTGAGCTGTTTTCTTCTGGTTCTTACAAAAATGAAATAGAGTAATACAGAATGGTATAAAAATAGTGAGCGTGTTATAATGGTATAAGTCACACAAATTTATCCCTTCGTTTACTTGAATAACACAAAAAGGTATAGAAATTCTGAGCTTATTCCTTCGTTTGTTTGAGTGGCAGAATATGGTCTTTCTTTGTTTAAATCTGAGAAATTGGATCGTATAGATGTGTTCGCAGAATGGCTGTGTAATTGGTTCGCCACTAACTCTCTTAGAGATCATTATTGCTGGTAGACTACAATAAACTGCACTATTTCAGACTATTATAAGTACAGTGCAATACCGCTATTAATTGGAAATTCTTACACAATGTATCGAAGTCTACTCCAACTAAGCATAAGGAGAAAGTAGTATTTTTTTGCCTTAATGGATTATTCTGTATGTATAGCTTTATTGTGAGAAAAAACATTTGTTATTCTTTTTCACTAAGTTTCCAAATACCGCGAGGTCCAACAGATAGGTATCAGGAGATACCGCAAAAAGGCCAGTTTTACCACAGCGTGTAAAGCAACCAAGTAAATCTGCAATCTGGATACTTGGGCTGAACTCGCACACATGATTCCAAAACTTTAATAACTCATCCAAAGTGTCCTGCGTTCCCCCATAGCGAAAGAAAGCTGTCACAGTATAACTATTACCCTTAGTTTTCATGGCAAAAAAGGTAGCTGATTGGAAAAGAGAACTGTGTGCAGTTAAACGAGTAACCAACGACAAAAAGTCTATCTTAATATCTACCTGCGATAAATGCTTAACAAATTCTATCATATACCATTTGTTATAGCGACTATTAAACAAATATCTATCCATCAAATAATTGTCTACCACATCGTTATAGTGGACATTGTGCTCAACAAAACGTGGCTTTATACCATTATCCAATCGAAAATATCTAACTGTAGACCTAGAATAAGCGGGGCGACCATTACGTTGTACCACAGGGAATGAAAAACTTCGGCCATTGTGATGCACACAACCAAGTATGTGTTAAAGGTTTTAGGCGTTAATACAAAATAAAGAAGCCAACTAAACTAAATATTCTACACCTTCTCGGTGGTACTAAATAGTACAAAATACAATGGTACAACACTAAATTCCCAGCTGGTACAAAATAAAATATTCCATTCAATTTTTTTTTTTGCCCTTTACAAAACTAAATTCCGTACATATGCCACTCAAATTCATTTATTCTTCCTTTTGACCTCTAAAATAATAATAATAATGATTTAAAATTTAATTTTCCATTTTTTTACCTCTCTCCTTATCTCTACTTAATTAAAAACTATCGTTTCTACTAATACTGTATTTACCCATATGGAACTGTCTCAAAATTATCGGTTCGTTTTCTTTTACTAGATGTAGAGTTTACTGAATCGACACCCTACTAGTGGTTTCTAATGCTTGGTCCTCTTAAGTCTGCTCCAAATAAGCATAAGGAGAGAGTAGTATTTTTTGCCATAGTGGCTTAATCCGTATGTATTCGAAAATGAAAGTCGCAATAATGCCATATTGTTTATTTTTTACAATGTACTAATTGATCTACTCGCAGCAGGATTAGTTAAAATGAACCTCCTTCAAATTTGTTTCTTCGTTACAAAAGGCACATAAAATGGTCTCTCTTTGCTTTTCCTCCGTTTATTTGTAGAGCACAAAAAGATAAAATAGTCTTTCTAAAAAAGCCAACAAAACCGAACGGGTCACACAAATTTATATCTTTGTATATTTTGAGTACTACAAAATTAAATAAAATGGCCCTTCCCCGTTTTCTTCTGTAGAACACCCAAATTTATTCCTTCGTTTATTTTAGTAGTACAAAAATGTACATAAATACTGGGCTATTTAAATTTTACCTTCTTCGCTTTTTTTCTGCTTAGTACAAAACTGATTAGGTCACCCAAATTTATTCCTCTTCGGTTTCCTTTTTGTCGTTGGTGCTCCATTTTTTTTGTTGGAACATGAAAAAATAGGCCATCCAAATTTTATTC
Organism: Thermobia domestica; assembly: GCF_964235325.1. Classification (NCBI taxonomy): domain Eukaryota; kingdom Metazoa; phylum Arthropoda; class Insecta; order Zygentoma; family Lepismatidae; genus Thermobia; species Thermobia domestica. Next base: position 79,572 of record NW_027656093.1, on the reverse strand, counting down.
GTTCTTCACTTCTTTTTCTTATTTTGCTTGGTACAAAAATGAATAGGTCACACACATTTATCTCTTCGTTTGTTTAAATAGTACAACATGGTCTAGAAATTCTGAGCTAGTTAAAAATTGATTGCTTTGTTTAATCGTGTAGCTCCTCTTTTCTGTTTGGCACAAATTCTAAGTCGGTTAAAAATGGTCTCGTTGGCACAAAAAGAAATAGGACACCCCCAATGAATGGCAGAAAAAAAGTATAGAATGCTGATTTTGCAAACTGAATAGGTCACCCAAATTTATTCCTTCTTCGGTTTCTTTTTTGTCGCTGGTGCTCCGTTTTGTTTGTTGGTACATAAGAAAATAGTCCATCCAGATTTTATTCGTTCTTCACTTCTTTTTCTAATTTTGCTAGGTACAAAACTAAATATTCTACCCAAATTTATTCCTTCATTTATTTAATTAATGGCCCTTCCCTTTTTCCAGTTGGTACATAAGGAAATAATCCAATCAAATTTTTCTGGTTCGAACAAAACTAAACACTCCATCCAAATTTGAGTTTTTCAAAATGAAATGAAATTCTGAGTTAGTTAGAAAATAGTCCTTCTTGCTACAAAATTGGAAATCTCACTCAAGAGACCTTCGTTTGTTTAAATAGTACACTTCTGAGCCGGTTAAATTTATCCGATTGTTTGTTTATTTAAAATACGCCGTTATTTCTCATTGGTGCAAAATTGAATAGCTCAATCAAATTCACCCCTTCGTCTGTTTAAATATTAGAACATGGTCTAGAAAAAATGGCATTTATCATTGCTACAATATTCCTTCGTTTATCTAATTAGTCAAGAAGAGTTAAAATAGACCTTAGCACAAAAGGCACATAAATTCTGAGGTAGTTGAAATGGCATTTCTCGTCGATAGAAAATTGAGTAGGTTCAGCTTTGTTTCTTTAAATTCTCAGCTGGTTAAAATGGCATATCTTGCTTTCTTAGTCTATCCAAATTTTGAATAACCCAAACAGGTACAGAAATTCTAAGCTAGTTGCAAATGAGATTTCTCGTTTGTACAAAATTCAATAGGGCATTCAAATTTATTCCTCCTTCACATTTTCTCCTTGGTACAAAAATTTTCCAACGCTCAATCTACGAGTTATTCTGGTTTAAATATTTGACCTTTTTGGGGCATGTAGTTGCTGGTAACCAATTACTAAATGTGGAAACACCACCTCAATATGTTGCTTCGTTTACTAGTCTGATTTTTGACCTCCGTGGTAAGTACCTTTAGGAAATGTAGTAGTTGGTGGCCGATTACTAAATGTGGAAACAGCACCTGAGTATGTGGATCCATTTTCGGGTTATTAGGTTTTAAGTATTTTGACCTTTGATCTCGATGGTCATTATTTTGGAGCATGTAGTACCTGATGACCAATTACTAGATTTGGAAACGACATCTCAATATGTGGCTCCGTTTTCGTGTTATTAGGTTTTAAGTAGGTTGACCTTTGACCTCGATGGTCATTATTTTGGAACTTGTAGTGCCTGATGACCAATTACTAAACGTGGAAACACCATCTCAATATGTGGCTCCGTTTTCGTGTTATTAGGTTTTAAGTATGTTGACCTTTGACCTTGATGGTCATTATTTTGGGACATGTAGTACCTGATGACCAATTACTAGATTTGGAAACGACATCTCAATATGTGGCTCCGTTTTCGAGTAATTAGGTTTTAAGTATGTTGACCTTTGACCTCGATGGTCATTATTTTGGGGCATGTAGTACCTGATGACCAATTACTAAACGTGGAAACAACATCTCAATATGTTGGTTCGTTTTCGAGTGATTAGGTTTTAAGTATGTTGACCTTTGACCTCGATGATCATTATTTTGGAACTTGTAGTACCTGATGACCAATTACTAAACGTGGAAACACGACCTCAATATGTGGCCCCGTTTTCGTGTTATTAGGTTTTAAGTATGTTGACCTTTGACCTCGATGATCAATGTTTTGGATCTTGTAGTACCTGATGACCAATTACCAGACTTGGAAACACCATCTCACTATGTGGCTCCGTTTTCGTGTTTTTAGGTTTTAAGTATGTTGACCTTTGACCTCGATGGTCATTATTTTGGAACTTGTGGTTGCTGGTGACCCGTTACTAAATGTGGAAACACGACCTCAATATGTGGACCCGTTTTTGAGTTATTAGGTTTTAAGTGTCATACAAACGACGTCCAGGTAAAAGTAGGTGTGGTATTGGTAATCAGCATGGTCGAAAACTCCCATATGCCGAGTTTCATCCAAATCGGTTAAAATTATCATAGAAAGGGCGTATGCCACAAAAACTATAGGACCCAGTTAAAAATAAGTATGATATTCGTACTCAGCATGGTCGAAAACCCCCATATGCCGAGTTTCATCCAAATCGGTTAAAATTATCATAGAAAGGGCGTATCCCACATGAACCATAAGACCCAGTTAAAAATAAGTATGATATTCGTATTCAGCATGGTCGAAAACCGCCATATGCCGAGTTTCATCCAAATCGGTTCAAATTATCATAGAAAGGGCGTATCCCACATGAACCATAAGACCCTGGTAGAAATAAGTGTGGTATTCTTTACCAGCATGGTCGAACCGGAAATGTAAATGTTTCTGCGCATGCGTGTTATTTGTACTAAATCGGATTTGGCATACGCAACCAAGTGTGTGTGTATACTATGTTATTTAGGTGATGAAAAATAGGTCATAGTCTTTTATGACCTGCTTGTTGCACGTAGTCTGCTCTATTGAACCGGAACAGTCTGTAGTCTAGTGTAATTTTTCTGCGGATGCGTGCAATGTGTAATTAATTGGAAATTTAATTTTACTGCGCATAAGCAACCAACTGTGTGTGTGTGTGTGTTGTTATTTTTTATTCTCTGCTCTATTATGTTGCTATAAAGTGCTCGTAAAAGGGAACGGGGGTGTTATGTCTTATTTTATGTTTCTGCGTATAGCCGTAATCTGCTCCTGAACTGGAACAATCTGTGGTCTGCTGTGTGTGCGTTGACGAAAATGAGTTTGTGGGGAGCTTTTGAAGAATACACACCTTGCGAGTGGGGAACGGTTTTTCCATGCGGGGAACAAAGTCGGATCCCCGGAAGAAAAAATAGTTTTAACCGTCTCATAAGGGCCAAAATATGCTAGAAAACGTTTTTTTAGCGACTTCTGAAAAGTTCCCCAACGTTCCCCAAGTAAAGGGTTCTATACCCGTAAACTTTACACAATATGTGTAAAATAGTTCTAATTTTCTTCAATAGATGGCAGCACAATCGGTTCCGTGTGTAAGCGACTTCCCGCTCTCGAATGAGTGTATGATGATTTTCGAGTTGATGGATTTCCGTGCAATGTTGCCAACTCTTCCAGCGTTGTTCCTCTGAAGCAAAGGTGTGTGTTTCGAGGATTTACGATGCTATTTACTAGAAAAAAATCTCATATTGAAGAAGGACGTATACATTACTTATTTAACCGTTTTATATGGTATATGTGGATTTGTGATATATTTTATACTATGGCGTAGTATCGTCTTTGAACGTTTATTTAAGTTCTATAACAGGTATTTAAGCCGGATTTTTTTTATTGGTCAAGTCAAGAATGGAACAAAGAACACCTCAGATGTGTTTTGGAAGCTGGTGGTCAACTTGGTGACGCCAAGTGGGGCGGGGGGGCTGACTTTTTTCTTTCTTAAGAAAAATTTCAAACATTTTTCACGTCTTTATTTTTCAAGATATCAGATTGAAACTTTGGATACGAATTATGTGTACCTTTGGCTATTTCTACATTTTTTAGATCTATACGTGAAACTGGGCCGGGCCCCAGGGGGTGATTTTTTCAGAAAAGTTTCCTGTTTTTAATGATTATTCCATGTGAGTGGTGCAGTTGGAAAGGGATGGTTAGACTGAAGAAAATATAAATGACGGAGTACACTTTTGAAGTATATATATATATATATATATATATATATATATATATATATATATATATATATATATATATATATATATAGATAGATAGATAGATAGATAGATAGATAGATAGATAGATATAGGGTGTTTCAGATAACACTTCCAGTGCCTATAAATCAGAAACGGCTGGGAATAAAAAGACGAAACAAAAACTGAGATAGCAAAAGGTCTTATAGCACATTACATGGTGTTGTTGTGGTGGCCCCCAGGGCCCTCCGTGAAGGGGGCCCAGGGGCAAATTTAAAATTTTCAAATAGGAACATGTATTGAATCATACCTCATTCGGTGGTCCTTGAAAAACGAAACAACTTTTGTACGAAACAGTTTTCAATTTGGGCCACCGTTTTCAAAATGGACGCAAAAATGTCCTGTGTCAGATAAAACGTCCAGTGCTTATAAATCAAAAACGGCTGAGCATAAAAAGATGAAACAAAAACTGAGATAGGAAAATGTCATAGAAGACATCACACGGTGCTGTTGTGGTGGCCCCCAGGGCCCTCCGTGGAGGGGGCCCAGGGGCAAATTTCAAATTTTCAAATAGGAAGATGTATTGAATCATACCTCATTTGGTGGTCCTTGAAAAACGAAACAACTTTTGTACGAAACAGTTTTCAATTTGGGCCACCGTTTTCAAAATGGACGCAAAAATGTGTCCTGTATCAATAAAACGTCCAGTGCTTATAAATCAAAAACGGCTGAGAATAAAAAGATGAAACAAAAACTGAGATAGGAAAATGTCATAGAATACATCACATGGTGCTGTTGTGGTGGTACTCAGAGCCCTCCTTGAATTTGTCGCAGGGACCAACTTCAAATTTTCAAATGGAAACATGTATTGAATCATAACTCATTTGGTAGTCCTTGAAAAACGAAACAAATTTTATAGGAAAAGATTTTCGATTTGAGCCACCGTTTTCAAAATGGCCGCAAAACTGGTTCCTCTATCGGATAAAACGCCCAGCGCTCATAAATTCGATCCTAGTTTTTGTTTCATCATTTATTCTCAGCCGTTTCTGATTTATATACACTAGACGTTTTATCTGATACAGGACCCACTTTTTGTGTCCATTTTGAAAACGGAAGCCCTAATCGAGAATTGTTTCCTACAAAAGCTGTTTCGTTTTTAAGAACTACCGAATGAGCTTTGATTCAATAGATGTTCCCATTTGAAAATTTGAAGTTCCCCCTGGACCCCCTGTATCAGATAACGTGTAAAGTGCAAAAATACAACTTGCTCTCTCTTCGTATTACCAATCTAAACCACTCAATCGTTCCGATCTCAATAAACCCTGCCTGACAGGAAAAACATTCTGCAAGAAATGTATCTTGTTCAGTTTTTCAAATGAAGTAAACTACATACATTTCCCTTTACAATGGTCTGGTCTCTACAATCCTCCCCCGAAATGTGAAACATGTTGCGACTTTTGTGGGAATAAAGAACGTTGTGTTCAATGCACTCTATGACATTTCCCAATTGCACTAATTCAAAATGGTAGACCAAATCGAAATTTCCTTCCAACAAACGTCGTTTATTTTCATTTGACTATTTAATAAAGTATGAACCACCCAATGTTCCTATTTGAAACTTGGAAGTTAGCACCCTTCACGGAGGGCCTTGGGGGTCACCACAACATCATGTGATGTGCCCTTGACATTTCCCTATCTCACTTTTTGTTTCATCTTTTTATTCTCAGCCGTTTCTGATTTATAAGCACTGGAAGTTTTATCTGATACAGGACCCACTTTTTGCGTCCATTTTGAAAACGTCGCCCAAATCAGAAATTGTTTCCTACAAAAGTTGTTTCGTTTTTGAAGGACTACCGAATGAGGTGTGATTCAATACATCTTCCAATTTGAAAATTTGAAGTTGGCCCCTGGGTTCTCTTCAAGAAGGGCCATGGGGTTCACCACAACAATATCATGTGATGTGCCTATAACATTTTCCTGTCTCAGTTTTCGCTTCATCTTTTTATTCTCAGTCGTTTCCGATTTATAAGAACTGGACATTTTATCTGTAACACCCTGTATATATATATATATATATATATATATATATATATATATATATATATATATATATATACATGAGTCATCTTCAGACTTTCAAAAATTTCTCCCGACCTTAGTTTTCAAGATTCAGGATTACAATTTTACACACGTATTATGTACATAACAACGCGTTTCTTTTTTTTTTTGTAAAAAGTCAGATTCCTACGTGAATCCAGGCCTAGGCCAGAGGGGTGCAAGTTTCGAATTTTTTCGAAAAATCTTCCAATTTTCCCGATTTTCCTGGTTCTGGTGTATAATACGGACAAGCGAGTGGTGCTGTTACAAAGTATACTCTACCTTGAAAAAAGACGAGGTATGAACCATGATTCTACGATAGACAGTAAGAGAGCAGTAGCTGTTTGAGTGAAAGCGTAAAATTTACCTCAAAAAGCGGAAATCCTAAAAGGGTTGGAGTCTTTTATTATGTATAAGGACATCTTCCCATTTTCGATGCATACTATAATATAGTAAGACGACATTTACATTACTTCAATTAACATTATTTGTTTTAGTTTGACCATGTGAGCTATTTTACAACAACATAAATTTGTAAAATTTACGGAAGAAATGTGTATGTTGTCCTATTTTACGACGACATAAGTACGTTCATGAAATATTAACTTCTTTTAGCATCAAATGAACTGTTACAGCGTCTGTGTTAGAAAGTGTTTCTTAGGGTAAATTTCATTGAAATTGTATGTTTCGTTTTAGATCAAGGTCATTGAACAATATAGTCTAATAGTTCTATATACGCATATGGTGCTTTGGCGTGCATTTACAGTTTTAAGACACTTTTCTCTAAATTTTAACTATCTTGAGAAATGATGTTAGATATTTTAACTTAGTTTGTCCTCGTACTAAATGTGAATCCTTCAAAAAGCTTTCCATCTTTCAAATAAATTCCTGCCTACATCTTTGCAAAGCAGTCATGATTTTAAAGAATGGTCAGGGTTAATGCTTCTCTGCAGCAACGACATTTCCTTAGATCTTCACTAGTTCTCGCCTAGTCCCCTAGTGACCCCCAGATCAGTTCGGCCGATCTTGGACATATACCACATCTGGAATATCATTATTTATGTTAGTGATCCCGAAAACTATGCATTCGATACAAATATAGGATATTTTCGATTATTTTTGAGTGTCATTCCCACACTCTGAGCATCATGCCAACTAAGGCCTAACTTAGAGTTACGCATCATTTATAGTGTCATTATTCATTTTTGCGACCCCGAAGACTATTAACTCGACACTAATATCGTTCATATACCTTCCCCCTCTGACGTTCGTTGACTACCTCCACCCCTTAGTAGGGATTGTTTCAGCGTCTCGCCCCCACAACTACGGAGGAATTTCAACCAACTTAAATATACTTATAAATTACCATCCGAAAAACAACTATGCGCTTGATTTTTTTCCGAGAGAAATTCGGCAACTACTTTTTCAGTATAAATTTGGTAGCTCTTTTCGCTTTACATGCTGAAGACGGTCAAAGAGCCCTACTTAATCTGCCCTATTGTACTATGAATATAGGTTTCAATGGAATTTAGTTGAATGAATGCTCGCTTAGATGTTGCTCTCGTCACAGAAATGTGAGATACGGTTATAAAAGAGTAATAGTCTAAACAAATACGGAACACTACTAGCAATGACAGTTATCTAAGATTAAAATTTTAGATAATTCAATCAAGTTGAAAATTCATTGAATCTTTTCCTTTATTAGTGTTCGAAAATTTAAAGTTATTACAAAAGAGGTGATACATCATTTGAGTAGACTTCACAGCCTATAGGTTCTTTCACTACTTCTTGTTCATCTGAAGCTAAAGTAGTGTGCATTTTAGACAATGAGGAAAAAGTGTGAAATTATATAAAAAAACTGCAGAGTGGATTTACGAAACTTAAATAGGGCCTCTCTTTCCTTGGAGCTACCCAACCTTTCGCCGTCCAGTGCGCATGATGGCATTTCCCCTTTTTAGGAATATTTTCTAAGGCAGTAAGGGTTTTTTGTTTGCTGTAGGAATTGAGTTGTATTTGGTAGAACTGTCTGATAAAGGAGACAATATACTCAGACAAAACATATATTTCGAAGCTCTAGCTGAGAATGCAACAAATCGTCGTAAATCTGTCGCGTTTTCCAAGAGAAAAAGAACCAAACAGTTATTGCTTATACGCTTAATGGTGTCACTTGGATGCAGATTTATAACTTACAAAATGTCATGGTTACGTCATGGCTTGTTAGATAAAAGGTTAGATAAGGAGGTTCCTACGCTGGTGGTCCTGACCTCGAAACTTGGCCGTTCTTGTTACTATTTTCTTCTAGCTACACTTAATTTGTGCATTCCAGACCTTCGGGTTTGAATTAAGTTTAAAAGCAGCTAGTTAATTAAATATAGCCAAAGTTATTTTCAAATATGAGACTACTATTCTATGTTTTTTCTTAAATTTACGTTTCAACTTTGATATAAAATCTTGAAATCTTAATTTAACTCATCTTCCGGTGTCAAACAATTATGAACATTTTTACAACGACGCCAGTCGAGTTAAAATACTATATTTCATTGTTATTCGTATATACCTAGGTACTTGTTTATTTGTTTACTTATTTTTGAATTGTTTAACTAAAACGTATGGCGGACCGTACAATGCATCATGTGACGGAGCTACGTAGGCAGACATAGCAGGAGACGTAAATCACCCTGGTGATAAAAAAAAGTACGGCAATTCTTCGCAAGATTTGAACCACTGCTTCAACTAATATTTGTTTACATAGTAAGCGTAATACCACTCTTCCATAATGTCTCACAAATTAGTCTGCTTATTAGTGCAGAACTCATTGAGACGTACATTTACAGGTGTCGCGTAAAGTATTTGATAAAACTTTGCTAATAATTGGGTCGAATTAGGTACCTTTCGAGACGGCTGATCCTGTTGTGGGCGAGCGTTTATTAATAGTATGTATAGTTGCCTTGGGACTCCATCATAGCTGCCGTACGCTGTAGCATTGAATCCGCCAGGCGAGAGATATAGCGTTGTGTGCAAAAGATTGACCACACATCTTCAACACGTTCCCATAACTCGTCGTATCTTCGTGGAGGATTGTTTAATCACGTTTCCCGGAATGGTCGGGCAACAGAGGCCTATACATTTTCAATAGATATCAGATCTGCTCCACGAGGAACCCAGTCAATTGTTTCGACATCAGGTTGCCTCTGCAACCATGTCCGAATCACATTGGTATTAAGTATCAATGTATTATCCTGTTGTAAGTATGATATGCCGTCACCTACATGAGAGTTTATTCCGGAAGCGTTTCTTCCAGATTTTTCGAATCCTTGTGGATATGGATGAACACGAGATGAATCGAGACAGGATTTTCCTGACAAAATTCGAGTCGAGACACGGCTCTTCCAATAGAGAAATATACATTTTTCGAGTCGAGACATAACTTTTACAGCACATTTTCGAGACAAGACAGCCACAAATCTTGTCTCATGAGCATCCCTACTTGTGGACGTTCAGATGACAAGGAATCTTGTAGATTCCCTTGAAATTTGAAGTCTTTCATATCCACCAGCAGCAGTGGATTGTTACAGTACTTTTTTGACCTGAACGGCAAACGCATTCACAGGCATCATTTTTTCCATGTGGGCGGTAAATACACTTGTCCCGATGTTTGCACTGGAAAGTATTTTCCACCTGTATAAACGATCTCGTTCCACACAGTGCAATATTTACCTGCCCATATTACAGACGTCAAGCATGTGGTCGTCTGTTAACCGCTCCTTAACAGCAGCCCTGTATGACATCAAACTAAATAACAGTCGGACAGGTTGTTAGTCTGCCGGATAATTGTAGGATCGCCTGGGAAATTGGTTTCCTCTCGCAACTTTCGAGCAGACATGAAAGGCTTCTCACAGCATTGGGCAGTTAACCTTTGGTTGTTTTCGGCAAAGAAAACTTTTTGAGCCCAGTTCCTTTTTTAGTCTTACATCTCATGTTTCCTCATATCTCCTCCTCCAACTCGGTGCTGTTGCAAGGTTAACGCCATATCACGCGCCTGCTTCACTGCACTTCATGCCCATATGGTCTACTAAAGCAGTTATCCTGCTTTTAACAGAAACTTGGTAATGAGATATTTTCATACCAGTAGGAAAATGGTAGCTTTACTTAGGTGTTTGAACGGAAGGTAATTCATGTGACGTCACACAATAAGGCGGGGTTTCCTCCCATTGTTATATATCATATCCTACACCCTCTGCTGGATGTTTATGAATTTTAAGAAATCTACTGTCGTGATTGACAGTTTCCATAGATTTCACAAAGACCATCTTCTTAGCTTGTAGTCTTTGTAGAAGGGAAAGAATGCAAATAAAGGCGTTTGTAAAGCTATAGCAACGTTTTGTAACATTTTTAAATTCAGGCTCTAAAAAGGCATTTCAGAACAAACGAATGAAAGAGACGGTTTTTAGAGCTATGAAACTTGAAAATCTAGTTCCTGTTTGTTCCGTCTGAATGGAAAGTGTATAATACGTCATACACTACCCTAGACAAGGAAATTGAAATGAAATCTCCCAGCTTTACGTCCTACGTTATGACGGCTAGGCTAAAGAATACGGTGATGATGAGAAATGAATGAAATCGTGGAATGAATAGTGGGAGGAAATGGGACAACCCATGAACATGGTGTTTGTCCACAACGAAGCCTCACTTTGTGCGAGCTGGGATCGAACCAGGAACCCCACGCACCAGAGTTGAACGCTCTACCACTGAGCCATTGTGCCCAATTTAGACAAGGAGAGGTAAGGGAGTGGATAAGTTGGATTCAATGCCAAACCAAGTAGACGATCGAGATCTGTGTTTCTGAATGCATAAGCTAGCCGGGCAAGAGCTTGTAATTAATTTGGGTTTAAAATTTTTTTAACGATTTTTAAGCAGCTATTAGTAAATATAAACAGACCTGACGAAAAATATCAATAAAATAAAGCCGTTGAAAACTCAATTTATTTCAAAGGAAACATGTAATGGACATGTAAATCAATGGACTCAAGAAGAAAAATCGTGGGGGTATTCAAGACCCTTAATAATTTGTTCTTTGTTGTTGATCCTTGGTTAAAGAATTATTGATATCGACTATGTATGTTGTCCTTTAGTGCCAAATCTTAATCGAAGGTTTATTATTATTATTATTATTATTATTATTATTATTATTATTATTATTATTATTATTATTATTATTATTATTATTATTATTATTATTAACTACTTGTAACACATGCATTTTCCTTACAGGCTGTACTGGTCACAATATTATGTAACGACTCTGTCTATTGTCGGTACGTGCTGGTGCGGTCTGGCACGTTATTTCATTTCGTATGGCTCAGATACAAGTTGATTTGAGTCCGAATTTTAAATTTTTCTCTACTAGTTTTAACTGCAGATAATAGCGATACGCAATCTCCCTTGTTCATTCAGTATAGGTTTTGGCAAAATTTTAGATTGGCAACATGGTATGCCGATAATCAATATCCAAAAAGCAAGTTTTTCGTTGTGTCTAAGCAAACCAGTACGGAGTGAGGCCTTCTTTCAATATTTAGTAATGATATATTTAAGCAATATGATAAACGCTTCGGGTTCTATAGAGTCGTGTTGAAGTATGATCAGCGTCATATTAAAGGCTGACTACTAAAGGAAACATATGTTCTTTGAACTCTTTAGTATGGAACCAATCATGCGTCAGAACTTTGCGTAAGGCATTTCCCGTTTAAATTTTCTTTTTATATATATATTTGCAGTTGCTCTTCTTGATAGGTTGACAACGCAATATGTAACAGATAAGCGAAGAATCATGGACAACATTCCATATCAGCCTTTGCAAACTTTGCATATCGCAACCAAACACAAAAAAAGCGAAAGCCAATAATAATTGCAATGCTGACTACCGCAAACTAAAACCCAAGTTTTGTGTTGCATTGCTGCACACCAATACAGAATGAGGCTGTAAGTGTAAGCGTGGAATACTGATAACCAAAATTTTAGCAGAAATATACGAAGAGTTTGCAACAGTTGCCATGACGTATTGATAGATCGGAAGTTCCCCAATGTGTACGTTTTAACTGCAATGTACAAAAATGATGGAATCGTATGTTTCCCCACAAGATGACAGAGAAAAAAAACTGTACTTACACATTATACCCCAATGTGGTACATGTATGTTGGTGTGTTTACATGTTTCCCCAATAGCATAGTGTTGTTTGCGGAAGTTGCATGACGTACTTCCGTTCCCCGATAATAACTTTCTCAACGTGTTAGTACCCCGGATACATGATTTTACACCCGTGAACTTTAATCAATATATCTCGTAATTATTGAGCTTTTCATGGCAATGTCAGATTTGTAGCTGATTTTTTTCTCTTTCCGCAGCTTGCAAAAGATACGAGAACCCGATACACCCGGTTACTCGAAGGCAGTAATGAAGTGAGGGTCCCCGCAATTTTCACACTGCCAACCATAGTGTGTGTGTGTGTGTGTGTGTGTGTCTGTTATTTTTTTATTCTCTGCTCTATTATGTTGCTATAAAGTGGTCGTAAAAGAGAACGGAGGTGTTATGTCTTATTTTATGTTTCTGCGCATGGCCGTAGTCTGCTCCTAAACTGGAACAATCTGCGATCTGCTGTGTGTATGTGTGTGTGTTGTTATCTTTTTTATTCTCTGCTCTATTATGTTGCTATAAAGGGATCGTAAAAGAGAAAAGGGGTGTTATGTCTTATTTTATGTTTCTGCGCATAGCCCGGGGGTGTTATGTCTTATTTTATGTTTCTGGGCATGGCCGTAGTCTGCTCCTAAACTGGAACAATCTGCGATCTGCTGTGTGTATGTGTGTGTGTGTGTGTGTGTGTGTGTGTGTGTGGTTGTTATTTCTTTATTGTTTGCTCTATTATGTTGCTATAAAGGGCTCGTAAAAGAGAACGGGAGTGTTATGTCTTATTTTATGTTTCTGCGCATAGCCGTAATCTGCTCCTGAACTGGAACAGTCTGCGGTCTGCTGTGTGTGTTGTTATTTTTTTAACTGCGAAATCGGAACAGTTTTGCGCATATGCGCAATAGGTCAAAAATTGGTCTCAAAATGGAGGGCGAATACACCCCCATTATTCTCTGCTATGTTTAAAAAGAGTGCTCATAAAAAGGGAACGAGTGCACCCCTGCTATGTTAGATAGTCTTATGTTATATGTGCTATGTTATGTGTTCGTAGTCTCTGAGTAATTTCTGCTATGTTAAAAGTGCTCATAAAAGGGAACGGATCTAATGTGGCATGTGTGCGGTGTCCGGCGTCGACCGATCTGCGCAGACCGTGCGCGTGGTCCGCCAATCGGCGTCAAGGGGGCGAGGTCCCGCGCCAGCCAATCGGCGTAAACGTTGCGGGGTCCGCGCCCAGCCAATCAGCGGGGGTCCGGCGCCAGCCAGTCGGCGCAGTAGATAGGAGGTCGTAAAAGAGCGTGACCAATCGCCGTTAAGGGGGCGGGGACCGGTACCAGCCAATCGGAAAGGGGTCCCGCGCCAGCCAATCGGCGGGGTTTGCCGCCAGCCAATCGGCGGTCGTAAAAGAGCGTGACCGGGGGCGTGGCCGACGCCAGCCAATCAGCGTCAAGGGGCGTGGCAGGGGGCGTGGCCTACACCGACCAATCAGCGTGAAGGGGGCGTGGCCAGCCAATCAGCGTCAAGGGGCGTGGCGGGTCACGTGACCTGCGCCAGCCAATCAGCGTCCAGGGTTTGCGCATGCGCAGTAGGAAAAAAAACACCCGCAAGTGTCCCCACTCTACTACAGGCAAGCCCGATGTCACTTTTACATATTGACCATGTATTTAGAGCTTTTTCCATTTTCCCTCAAAATCGGATTTTTGTAAAGAACTGAAGATTGGCTCACGTATTTGAAAATAAGTCATTTATGTTCATCTTTTTCTCTTATGATATATGCTGTTAATGAATTATAGAAACCTACCTGAACAATATGTTAAAAAAAATAATTGCAAGTTCTTCGTCCGTTTCGCTATGATGACAAGATTTAACCTCGATTACATCATTCTAAAATATTTAGCAAAAATTATACAAATTACAATTCTTTTTGACTTAACACCGAAAGATAAAGCACCATGGAGACAAGCACACCCGTTTTAAATAAGTTTTTATATATATAGTTTCATCTCACAAACGTTCGATATTCTATTTTTGGCATAAATCTTTAACCCCTATCGTCTTTAAATAAGAAATTTCATAAAAATGGCCACACAACAATCAAGTCTGAGGTACATATTAGCCTTGTTAATAAAATTCATTATGATAGACAACGTATTTTTCATTTACACACTATGTAGATATGGAATAATAATATTGTTACTCTCTTGTTATTTATTTTTGTGTTATTAATTGATATAAAATTCGGTGTTATATTTAATGTTTAACAATACCTATCATTTTACATGTTATCAACAGCCAAGTAGCAACTTCTCTGTACTATTTACATTATATTGAATTTCATATATCAAACTAGCAAATTAAGTATGAATGCGAACACATTGTTCAGTTTCAGTTCTCAAAAGATTTTATTTCATCCCTTTCTATTATTTTCTCTAAACACTACAGCAGACTTTTTCACGTGCATTCTTTAACATATCTTCCCTTATACTTTTCTCAAAGGTTATTTCTTTAGGCAAAAGGAGACAGATCATTAATGAAAGTCAGTTTTTTTCTAATTAAAGTGAAAATTTAATTTGCCCTTAACGGGAATAGAACACGAGACTACAAGAACCAAAAACGTATGCGCTAGCCAATAGACCAGCAGAAAGCAGGCGTAATGTAATATCAATTCTCTTTGTGCAAGAGACGCTTCGTCTCCAGTTCTCTTCCGGTCAAAACGGGACACGAGTTTGAATTTTTCCGTCACAAAAGGCTCAACTATAGGGTAAGTTCCAACACCAAAAGGTAATAACTGATTGAGTTAAGGTAATTTTTTCTAAAACTGAGTTCGATTCTCGGCGATGGCTCGTGAATTTCGAATCCTATATTAAACTATAAGTCCGTTTCATAAATTCTTTCCTCTGAATGGGACGCTAAAATGAAATTAACTACTACAACTAATAACAGATATTCTAGATATAATGCTTCAAACCATTTTCTTCAAAATAAACCTTTGTACCAAACAGGACAATATATATATATATATATATATATATATATATATATATATATATATATATATAATAAAAAGCATTCTGTAAAACTTTCAAAAAAATATGTTCTAGGATACAAAGTAGACCATTTTTGCATTATTCAAATTGATCTGTTGCAACATTTGCTAATGAAATGTTGACGTTATATGTTCTCCTTGAACTATATGTAAAGGAAAAATATCCTTTACCAAAAATCCAGCGCAAGTAACGTTAATTTACATTTTTAAAAAGGAAAACAGGCGCAAATTTAGTGAACTGCCCCCGGTATTTATTGCCAGATTAGTTAGTTTGTAACGACAATATTGTAAGCATGGGACATCAAACTTGGGTTGCGTTCTTCAAGATGTCAAGTTCTTAACATATTTCCGATTCTATACGAAGCCAAATTATTGGTGCATATCTCAAGATAAAGTTTCCCTATCTCTTCATGAAACTTGTATTTCAGCTATGAAGAATAATATTTTTGTTAACTTCAAACGCCCTGCACTTCGTTGCTATGTATTTTATTATAAGCCATGGCTTATTTCTATTGTAGAACTGTTCATAATATGTGTTTATTACCTTCAACATTTTCTAGTATAAATGTTTCATTTCTCATTTGTTTGTATTACAAAATGCAATACAGTAATGAAATTTTGTTCTATACTCTGTTTCGCTAAGAACAAAAGGTGAGTATGTTATATCTAAACGAAAATTAAAATTATTTATATTTAGTTCCAGGAATAAAGATGATGGAAGATAAAGTGCTGACCACGCACAAAACAACTGAAATCCATCTCCTTGACCATAGCTAGTTATGGACTACAATAGAAGAGAATTCAATTTATTTTTGAGCTGTAAACCTATTCATAGTTTTTATTAATAGTCAAATCTAGAACAATTTTACGCTTGTAGAATTCTACTTCATCTTGTTAGCTTGGCAATAAATAAATACATAAATACTTGCAGATTATGCAGAGTATCTTGTTGCAAATACTTAAACTGTACCCCTACTTTACTTCTTTTTACTAGTTTTACCTGATCAAAGAAAAAAAAGGTGTAGGACGAGAATTCGAACCAGAGTCGCGGATATGGAAATTCTGCACGGATCGAATGAGCTAAGAACAAGGTACACAAGACCTCTACTCTATAAACATATAGCGCCGACCCTAAGCTTAATGCTGTGAAAGAACCTTTTCTTCTTTTTGTTAAGTTTTAGAATATTTCTATAGTGTCTTGTATGAAATGCAAGGAGAGAGATCACGCAGTTATCGATTTGGGTACGGATTGAATTTGTAAAACTTTTAAAGCAGTTAGTCAAATCGGGAGATGGTAGCAAGGAATGTGTATCGATTTTAATCTCATAGTAAGGGGCAAAATATTCTATCCCGCCGAAAACAGCTATTTACTTATGAGACAGACAATACAGAAATCTTAGATTAGTTCTAGTATCACCAAAGTAACATTTTTCTTCTATATGTTCTGATAATTTTTCTTTGTATTTCTATCGGAATCGATTAAATAGAACTTCGAATAAAGACTACGTCGAATTCATTAATTGACTACCCTTACAGGTAACCGGCGCTAACACCTAGTGGTCCACTTGGAGATAAATGTCGATGTAGCTATAGAGACGCGTCGAACGACTGCCACTAGTATGCTCGAGTCGAAACAGATATCTAGAGTCGGAGTATAATTTACCTCAGCGTAGCTGCGAGGACTTCATTTTGGTCCGTGATTCTTCGATTCTTCTCGGAGAATCGCGAAGGGGCAACATGAACTGTCGGTAGTCATGTGCATGCGGTTATTGTTATATATTATTTTTCCTGACGAATTGTTCCTAAACTGAGCTACGGTGGTGAAGAATAACCCCTGATTCTACATCATGAAGCGAAACATCTTGAGATGAGTGTGTACAATTGTACAACTATGAATTTAGATGACAAATATAACCGATCATTAGAATGTGAATATGGGAGAACCATGGATTAAAGTAAATAGAGGATCGACATTTTGTTTAAAAAAATACATGGCGAACGTATTTTATCTAATCGCAAACGGTTTTCGTCTAAACTACACAGTTACAGGAACACTCGGATTAACCAAATTAGAAATACCTCAACGATTTAAGCCTTTACAAGCGACGTTTACTCCATCGCCTTCAAGGCCAACTGAGAAGAACAGGAAACTAGTAAACCAAAGGTTTGTGGTTCGCGCCTACCCTGGCGCACGTATTATTTTTACTTTCGTAAAAGTGTTTTTTACACTCACCTTAATTTTACAAATTACACATATGGGCGATTTAGCAAATTTTGGGGGAGTAATAACTTTCAAATCGGAAGTTCGGCCACCACGGATCGTCGCTGTGGGGTCGAAAATTTTTGGAGAGA
Organism: Thermobia domestica; assembly: GCF_964235325.1. Taxonomy (NCBI): domain Eukaryota; kingdom Metazoa; phylum Arthropoda; class Insecta; order Zygentoma; family Lepismatidae; genus Thermobia; species Thermobia domestica. Next base: position 61,944 of record NW_027656093.1, on the reverse strand, counting down.
TATCTCTAATTTCCTAGCGGAAGTCCTCCGACGCCTATGCCATAATAAGTTTGAAATTCTGATAAAAATATGGCAATTATTTTATTATTATTATTATTATTATTATTATTATTATTATTATTATTATTATTATTATTATTATTATTACACTTTCGTTTAAACAGGTTTTAGCTAAAATATCAGGTGAATACTGAATTTTACGACTTGATATAAAATACTAACATTCTTTCTTCTAAAACAGGTTCTAGTGTTTTATTAATCTCTTACAGTGTAAATAAATTAGCAGCTATATATGAAGCTTTATAAGTAAATAGTAAGTAAATATACCAATGTATCTTCAAAAGATATACAAAAATTCTTCTCGAAAATTATCATCATCAGCAATTTACTGATTTAGCAGTTGAATCTTGCAGGGTCTATTGAATCGCACCTGAGCCAGAAGTTCGAACTTATATTGTTTAAGCGTTTTTACAGATTGAGTAGCACTGATGAAACTTGTATTAGCATTTTGTTTGTTTATTTTTTAGTGTTAGTTATCAGTAGCAGAAGAGGGCATGATGGCTCAGTGGCAGAGCGCTCACATTTGGCACATGGGGTCCCTGTTTGGATCACCGAACATGTGCCCTATGGTGGACATTATGTCCTTCGGTTTTCACGGGTTAATCGCGTTTCCTCAATACAATTTCATTCCACCAGTTATGCAATCATCAATTAGCCTTAATCAAATGCATGCCTCCCTTAGTAGAATGAACATAACGTGGGACGTTAAACTGAAGTATTTTCTTTTCCGTACAGGGGCCATTTGAAGCATGAACCAACAGTTTAAGCTGAAATTTCAGTGCTGAAGTGAAGTGCTTTTAAATTTCAGTGCTCTCACTGCGGAAATCGAACCCAAGACCACACTCACTACAGGCCTGTACTAGCTATTGTACCAGCGGGAAGGCTAAAAGAGGTTTTTTATTGCTAATTGTTCCCCTTCCCCTCAGAAACCTTGGCCTTACAGTATATTATAGGTTAATATTGCTTAATTGTATATTCGAATTGTTTACATTTAACTTAATGTTCAAATTAATGTTCAGATTTAAATATAGGTACGGCCCTTATCTTAATAATAAACACAAAAACACACAGTTCATCGATATTATACAGTTTCAAAACTTAAATTGAGAGAATACAGTTATGAATTGCAATTACATCCCCACAATATATTGCTGTAGAAATTCACAAGTACGAGTATTAATGCTCAAATCTAAGTATGATCACAGACCTTGTCCTATTCAAAATGATTAAATTGAAGCAATAAAGTTTTCACTTTGCAAATAAATCGTTAGAATTGTTTTATATGCAGTTTGGCTGCACGTTAGCGATATCTATTGGTGTCTAAGCTCAACTATGATATGTTAAGAATTGGTTTTACTTACCGGCTGATACGTTTGCATTTTATTGGTAATAAAGGTTGGTTACGCCAGCAAACCTACCTTAAGAAAGTAAATTCACCTAACAACAAAGATAAATTAGGAAAGGTATTATCTCCACTATAAAGAACTTTACTATAATTTAACGAAATTAGACTATCGAGTATAAATACTATAAGCTATAAAGGGTTAGTCAGTTTATTTAATATATTCAGTTCCTGGTCTAATTGGAAGTACTTTTTGTCTCTATTAAATTATGTAATTATGTCATTATTTTCTAACCATTTAATATTTATTCCAACTCTTGAATCTTATTTGTTTCCTTGAATTGTGATTTCTAGAAGAAAATTTAGATATAACAGTGGTCAATCTGTTAAAAATCTTCACAACCGGAAGTAGGTGGAGAAACTCAGCAGGAAGGAGTAGTGTAATAACCTAATTCCTGGGCCAAAACTCTAGGCCGACCCATTTTTGAAATATCTTTGACCAGCAACATTGAGTAGGGAGAGATTGGGAAGGGTGCTCTGCGCATAGTTTTTATTAAATTTAAAATCATAAGAAAACGTAAAACTATATCTATAACTCTTCTATCTTATAATGTCCCCATGGCAGGGTATGTATTCCATCTTTTAGAACACATCTCTTATCATTTCCGAAACTTAAAGCTAACTTATTTACTTCTATACTGTACAAATCGTACTTATAATGTCTGATTAATATAATCGTTAAATGTGATTTATTTACTTATAACATTTTTCTTAACTACTTTTGCTTTGTTACAACATTTATCCTTTTCAAATTTAATAGAATATTTTTTTATAATAAAGCAACAAATTCTTCTATGATTGTTCCTTTTAGTTAATCTTTTATCTTACCATGTATTTTCTTTTTTGTTTGAGGTATATTATACCTGTTATCTTTGGAGTAATCACTCGTGTCGAAGTAATCAATTTAATGTTTCATGTCCCCGAACACATCTTTTGTTTGAATTTGATAAAGGTAACTATCTGTATCTGTGTAACAATTTTTTTTATTTTGTCTTGATACATAGGTTTCATCACATAATAGTGAAAATCATACATTAAACGCTTTGATAAATCTAAAATTGACATACCCACATAAATCGGTTTGATAAATTGCACTTTAACTTTATTCGTGTGAACAAAGCTAAATTTTCCGTAAAAGCTTTAGTGCTATTATACTTATGTTTTGTTACAAGCTTCTCAATTTTTTTTCTCATCACTTACTAGTTTAACGTTAACTCTCTTTCTAATATTTTCCGTAGTCTTTCAAAAAACTGACTTGTTCATTAGCTAATAGAAATCTTTCTCAAAAATCATTTGTTGCTCTAGTTCTCATCTGCGTGTTTAAATCTATGTAATTCTTGAACCAATCTGTTTGTTCAAATTTTATTACACGATGAATTTTCTTAAGTTTTAGTCCAAGTGATAAATATTGTTTTAAGTTTCGATAGTGAATTACATATTTTCCTTATTGTATAAAGTTGTCAACAGTATTGATTGTTTTGAACCAGGTGGATACATGTTTTGAGGTGCTAATGAGTAGTCTTTGTGATAGTCATGCAATTCTTTAAGATAGTCACGATCAACTTCTAATATGTAATCAATATCAGAATCAACAGGTTATTAAATCTGTTTCCCTTATATCGGCTTCACTTAGCCATCGAAATCCCTTAAATGGTAAGTATTTGCTCATTTCTCATCCATATGAGTTGTTAGCATCCTAGTATATTAAGTAAGAACCTTCTTTATTTCCATCGTAACCTTCCACATACTTATTGTTTGCTTTACATATCTTTTACTACTTTGTGAAATTCTACCTCTTATACCTTTCTCTATCATCAGCACCACATCATAATCTTTTAATATTTCTAATTCTATATTTATCATCTTTAACATCCCATCCCAAGCTAAACTTAGTGCTGTCATATACCAAACTGGAACTAGCCTCTTTTTAAGTAAGGTGCACTTTTGGGTATTCAGAGTCTAATTTGAGTACAACTAAAACGTTGGTTTCGGTATGATTAACTAATATATACCAAATGTATCCGTTCAGAGAAATAAATGTGGCAACTACGGAAAATTAGATGAGCGCATGCGTAGTCTGTAAAAATGAAAAAGCATGAAATACGAAATATGAACTGTTGTGTGTCACGCTAAACCGTGGGTAAATGAATAGCCTCTGCTCTATATTAATTATTCACATGTGATTAATTTTGTCAAATACTACGTCCTAATCAGAGTCTCTGAACACAACTTTGATACAAATTCATTAGTCGATCCCGTAGTAAGGCTAAATCAGACGTCAAAAGGACTCTGCATAAGGCTCAATATTTGCAGGCACGATTTGTAACGCAAGAAACAATGCATTTTATTTGAGAAATAAGACACAAGCACATGTCAAAACACTAATGATAAATCATGGTATATTACACGTCATAAATCATGGTGTATTAGCGTCATAAATTATCAATCTGAAGCAGATATAAATACAGTTCACTGTCTCTTGAAAATTTTGGGATGTCGGGTAATTTGCTACATATCATTTTAGCAAAATAGTAACCTTTTGGAAACTGAATTTTGTACACACAGTCTGAAGTTAGGTGAATCCAAAACCAAAATATAATGACAATTTTTGAATGTTATTATTTGTAGTGTTGATCAGGGAGAATAATTAAATAACCTATTATAATTGAATGTTACAGTGGGATATCTGATTTATTTTGCATTGCATATTTACAGATGTTTCAGCCGATCAATGTAATAGCAAAGCTTCCAAGTGTTTGTGATGAGAGGCAATACCTTAGTACAGGAAATGGAACTTGTATAATTTTCGGATCAGCCTTAACTGCTAGCGTTAGGTAAGTAGACTCTTTAAATAAATACTTGTAAAAAAGTTACCAATGATATGTTCGTTAAGTGCAATAAACTAACGCTAATTTGTATAACTATTTCACGTAGAACACGTGTAAATAACAGCGGGTGCACATGCTTGACATACCACTGAAGCTCAAAAAGTATACATTGTATAACTGTGGGTTGTGCTATAGAAATAACTCCAAAATGGACTGATTAAAAAATCTCATTTTTGTATTGCTGTAGTTCGATGTTCAGTCACTACGTTCTATTGCAATAGTTATTTCATATTCTTCTTTTGTGTGGATAGAGTAATTGAAGCACAATAAATAAGAGTCTGAAGTTCTAACAGAGTAGGCAGTTTTGCGATAAAACTTGAATTGTAAGCAGTAGTAATGGCGGAATGTATTTTCAACAGAAGCCACGTGCTTGACGGTTGACTAAACTGGTAATAAATGTGAAGCCGACAATTTTTACCGATATGTAAAATAACTCTTCTGGATGATGAATCACGAAAGGACGTTTGGATTACTACAGTGATAAAACAATTCTAACTGGAAACCGACATTAGTCGTGCAAATGTTTGTTGCCTATTGAGAGCTACAATGCAGGTCCCCATTAAAATATTGTCAATGGTTACAAAACATGATATTAAAACAACGAATTGTCTGCACAAATGAATATGTATTTTGATGGGACTATATTGAAACACAATGGTGTAATCAACCAGCACAATTTTCTTCTACTAGTTTGCTGTAAATAACGAAATCGAAGTGGGCGAACATCAGTTTACAGGAATTAGTGTTCTTCTTTAATAAGAACACTGACTAGGGAATCACTGACATGATTCAATACCTGCATCAAATAAACTGATAAAACATATACACCGTCTGATAACTCTTGCCGTGAGAAGTGCGAAACCTTTTTCATTTCACAGGCAAAATCACAACCTGACCTAACAAAGGGCTAGTTCGTTGGTGTATGTGGTATTTTATAAGGTATATTCAACATAAGTAAAAATGAATGTTATATGCATCACCCGTAAGCGCTTTAAGCCCATCTTCCGTTCTGACTCATTGCTACAACGTCACCTGGGCAAGGGTTTAATAATATCACTTTGAACCCAGATACTACCACTTGGTCAGTGTTGCCTACGAATTGTAAATACAATGTGGCAGATGTTTTTTGTACCACTGGGTGTATAAGAGTGGAACATGGCAAAATATAATTAATCACTAGAGAAAATATACTTTGAACCAATTGCTCACCCAAGGATTTGTGTTAGTGTTGCCAACAAATTTTAAAAATGAGGTGTAAAAGAGTTTACGTACCATGAAACGTTTACACAAAGCTTGACGGAAACATCACACGACACTAAACCAAGAAGATATTGACAATTAATTACTTTGTTACCAGTTTACCAGAAGCACATATAAGGAGACCAGGTGAAAGATGGATGTCCATTTTTACTAATTTTTCAAGAAATCAGTTTTACATTTCAAAATATTTTATTTCCTAAACTAATTGTAGAAAATTCTTCAAATTTCCTTTGCATATTTGTTATGATATTGGAAACTAGCTTGTAAAACATTATGATCAACGTGTTTTATTGTAAGTAAAATAATACAAAATGTCAGAAATCAAGTTTGTTTCTTGTGAGGAAAAAAGGATTATGTTGCAGGCAAAAAGTGAAAAAGATAAGATTGGTTTCTTAAAATAAAGAATATTATTAAAAGATAAAACGAGAAATAGATAAATAATATTATTAAGAGTATTCTGCCTTTGTCGTTTTTATTCTCCTTTACTCCGCTAGTTACTTCCTTGGTAGTTCTATACAGTAGGTTTGAACATCGCGGCTTCGTAAGACCAGCAAAGCTTGCAGATTGTGAAATTTTCCATCATTAATAGGCAAGTTCTATTTAAATTAAAGGGAACGTTCTTGTAAACCACATCCATGATTATCGTGTTGATCACAGTATCCTATTCAAAATTTTCTCAATCTCTAGTAAAACTTGAATATTTTGGAATAACTTTTGTCCTCGAATTAGTTCAAGTATGGGAGAGTAAAGCAAGGAGAACAAGTGACATACAAAGTTTCATTGACATTGTTGACCTGATAGTCAACATCGTATAAACATCTCAGAGCGTGGCATGCTGACAAAAGGAGTCCGCCTCCTTGAAACAAACACACCCATTCAACGACACAATGTTGGCCAGACGGATGCATGACCATGGGTATGAAATCCGTCATAGTTCGCGTTTTCTCTTCACCTCACACCTTCTTCATTCCACCTCTTCCCACCTGTGCAATCACTCCCTAGGAGCATGTTAGTCTGCGACTTTGCCACGCTGCTTTATGAGGTGTGGTAATGGATTTTGGACCATTACACCTTACTTCACGTTCGAACCAATAACACAGCAACGGTATATGGTTTGGAGCTGTACATTATCATGTGACCTACATAGATACGCAGCATTACAAAAATATAATGTTATTTCTCTACGATATGTGGAAGCGGGTCACATAATGTTATTTCTCTACGATATGTGGAAGCGGGTCACGGTGAACGTTCCTCGCGCACCTCACGTTAGCCGGCAAATTTAAAAGAAATTACATATTTGCAAATTACTTAGATACTACTGGTTTCCGACCCCGGTTCAAATGTCCCAATTACCCAAAATAAGGAAAGTAATGCATATACTGCTGTAAGTGATTGAGACTCTGGTTTGGAGCTGGCGCTTTACAGACCAGAGACATAGACATTGTGAAAAGCTGAAATACCCAAACTGTAAATACTTGAAATGTGGTGTTAGCACGGAATCTGCGCATCTAATTGACCAAAATAAAAAGGAATGAAGATGTACTAAAGACGGAGCTAGAGAAGGACGTCTGGTCATGGAGATAATAAGAAAAAAGAAAACACTCCGATAAGCAGAGCACTGTGCTGATAAAGGGAAAGGAAGAAAGAAAATCCGGAAGAGGAAGAACAAGGATAAAATATCTAGATGCAGTTACGAAGAAGATTCTTTTTCAAATTATGAAACACCTTTCCCAAGGGGGAGAGAAGTTTAAAATTTCCTGGTTGCACACTTACCTATTTTTGAGGTAAAATGAAGAAAAATATCTTTGTTTATTCCTCGATGAATTCTAATCCATAAATTTCGCGTGTTCTATAACCTACATGCAGGGATCAAATAATTCACAAATATTATACTTTATGAACTAATAAAACTCTTACGCTTCAATACATATCAGAGGATTTAGTGATTTTGGAATCACATATATGATAAATTTTGAGTTTAGATTTTTCTTAGACAACTGTAATGACAACAAAGTTTTGGTGAAACATTAACTTGAGGTTTCTTGTACCCAACATACATTTCTATTATCTAATTTGGACGAAGGCGCGCGGTGGGTCAGTAGTAGAGTTTTCATATACACTGTATGGGATCCTTAGTTGAATCCCAGGTCGTGCCGTTTGGACTCTGTGTTTTACAAACACTGTGCATTTGGTTTCCTCCCGTTTCCTCCCACTTTCTTCATTTCTCATTTTCATTCATTTCTCATCTTCACCGTTTCCTCTAGCCTAACCGGAATAATCGTAGGACGTAAAACTTAAATATTACATTTCCCATTTGGACGTTACGAATGTTAGTGTGTCAGGCCAATTCTAGGTCTACAAGAAGTAGTTCCTCTCGATGGAGTTGTGAATAGTAGATCCCCACCATGTCCAATTCAATCACAAATTTACGAAAACGTTTGTACTTTGGTTGTACATAAATATTCAGACGAAATTTTCATTTTACTTAATTAGGGGCGCCGCCAGAACGAAAACAAATTGGGGGCTGTTTAAGTGGTAGTCCCAACCATGTCTAATTCAATCACAAATTATCGCAATCGTTTGCACGTCGTTTATACAGAAATGTGCATGCCAAATTTTCGTTTGTGTACAATTAGGGGCGCCGCCAGAACGAAAACAAAGTGGGAGGGCTGTCTAAATGGTAGCCTTCACCATGTCCAATTCAATCACAAATTATCTCAATCGTTTGTACATCGTTTGTACAGTAATTCTCAGGCCAATTTTCGTTTGTACACAATTAGGGGCGTCGCCAGAACGAAAATAAATTGGGGGCTATCTAAGTGCTGGCCCCCACCATGTCCAATTCAATAATAGATTGACGCAATCGTTTGTACATTGTTTTTACAGAAATGTGCAGGCGAAATTTTCGTTTGTACACAATTAGGGGTGCCGCTAGAAGGAAAAGAAAGTGGGGGCTGTCTAAGTGGTAGCCCCTTCACCATGTCCAATTCAATCACAAATTGTCACAATCGTTTGTACATTGTTTGCACAGAAATGTGCAGCCGCAATTTTCGTTTGTTCACACTTAGGAGCGCCGTCTGAACGAAATCAAAGTGGCGACTGTCTGAATGGTTGCCTTCACCATGTCCAGTTCAATCACAAATTGTCGAAATCGTTTTTACATTGTTTGCACAGAAATGTAAAGGCGAAATTTTGTTTGTACACAATTAGGGGCACCGCCAGAACGAAAAAAAGTAGGGGCTGTCTAAATATATGCCCCGACTATGTCCAACTCTATCACAAACTATCTCAATCGTTTGTACATCATTTGTAAAGAAATGTGCACTGAAATTTTCGTTTGTACACAATTAGGGTCTCCGCCAGAAATAAAATAAAACGGAGGCTGTCTGAGTGGTAGTCCATCATCAACATGTCCAATTCAATCACAAATTGCCGCAATAGTTTGTACTTCATTTGTACAGATATGTGCAGACGAAATGTTTGTTTGTACACAATTAGGGGCGCCGCCAGAACGAAACCAAAGTGGGTGCTCTCTAAGTGGTAGCCCCCACCATGTCCAATTCAGTAATAAATTGACGCAATCCTTTGTACATCGTTTGTACAGAAAAGTACACGGCATGTTTTTGTTTGTACACAACTAGGGCCGCCACCTGAACGAAAACAAAGTGGGGGTCTGTTTAAATGTAAGCCCTCCACCATGTCCAATTCAATCACAAATTGTAATCGTTTGTACATCTTTTGTACAGAAATGTGCAGATGAACTTTTCGTTTGTACACAGTTAGATGCGTCGCCAGAACGGAAACAAAGTGGGGTCTGTCTAAATGGTAGCCCCCACCATATCCAATTCAACCACAAATTATTTCAGTCATTTTTGCATTGTTTGTACAGAAATATGCAGGCGAAAATTATAGTTTGTACACACTTAAGGGCGACGCCAGAACGAAAACAATGTGGTGGACTGTCTAAATAGTAGAAATATTAAAATAATATCTCACATACTGTGGGGTATTATTCTAACAAGACTTTGTTCACACTATTGTGTCGGTTGGTATGTTCACACTATCGTGTGGTTCACTAGATTGATCTTATTTTAACGATGATAGAATTAAATGTGTTTTAATTTTTTTTGTTTTTATATTTATATTTATACTTACAATTATTATTTCTGAGTTAGTTTATCACTCCTCGGCTCTTATTATTAAACTTATTCATTATTTCTTACTTGAGCTGAATCCTTATGAGAAAAACGTATTTTTTTTCTTTCTAACTTGCACAGAAACCGTTATTCTCTTCTCGTACAGGAAATTGATAAGTGGAAAATATAACAAATTCACAAAGTAGACTGTTAAATTGAAAATTATAACACAGTGTCTTGCTTTATCTGAATATCTTCATTAAACTTATTTTGCAGAAACTATAAAATGCATGGTGAGGCATTTTGGTGCATTCTCATTTACGAGTAGGGTTTCTAACTGGCCGGTATTGTGCCGGTGCTGTGCCATCAGTTGTAGCTTAGAACAATCTCTAAAAGTACTCATAGAATAATGCAACAATAGGGGATGGAACTGATGCACAAGACGGTACTTAACAACAAAATTATGATTGAATTTAAATTAAATTCAAATGTTTTAATTTTGAAGATAACTAGTAAGGAAAAGGTGAGAGAGAGAAAGAGGTTATGACTGAAAGATAAAGGATGAGCACTAGCCTGAAAAATCCACCGAGACTCGTGTCGTCATGGTCATATAGATCGATGAAAGGTTTGCCGTAAAGGAACCTGGATGTTCTGGTAACAGCCAACAACTGGAATTCAATCCTGCTGTACTGCTAGGGGCGTCGAACTCTCTCCGTGATGCGTCTCCACAATAATGCGTTTTAGGATGATATTCTTCTACATTTTGATTCCTCTAATCTCAACTAACAAAAGTATCTGCGGCGATGAACCGGCAGAATGGTATCCTTTGAACTTGGAGTCGGTAGTCCTCCAATGGTGGGATCTGCTTCTCTCGTCGATCCTGCACATATCCTAATCGTGTGTCGAATACCCCTTGTTGCTGTGTTCCTCGTGGTTTTGATGAATTTAAGAATGATGACCTAAGAGTCCAATCAATCGGGAAGTTTCAGGCTATGCTTGAAGGTATGCGGAAAAGAGAGAAGGAAGCTAATCGAGTTTATTTAACAAATATGCATTTACAACAGGTGTCTGAGAATGTACAGTTCTAATCAAAGTTTTCTTTCAATGAGTTTTCAAAAGTTCATGTTTCTTTCGGTAATAAAGTAATTTAATAGCAATCGAATTTAATGAATTACATTCACAGTTACTTCTAATACAGAGTCACTTCATTTCCAATACACAGTTACTTCACACCCCCTCCTCGAAACCAAAATAACGATTTTTTCCGTAGTACAAAAAATAATAATATTGAAGAAATTCCAAAAAAATGTTTGTTGAAGATAAAAGAGTTTTTTGTATAACATATTGTTTGTTTTGAATTAATCCTTGACTGGAAATTGCTGAGTGAGTGTTTCTGAGACAGTTCATATAGTTCACTGGGTAACCTGAAGACATGACAACAGCGTCTCTGGGAAGATGGAAAGTAAGAAAAAGAAAAATAAACATTAAAGTTTGCATAATATCATTATGAGTGACATGTGTTTTAAAACGTTAGTGTGGAGTCACGTTAGTGCTCAGGGAAGGGAAATGAAAGGTAGGAATAATACTAAATGTAATTATCACTAATACAGATCATCAAAACTTACATACGTATAATGAAAAACAATCATATTCAAATAAATAAATATTTCATGAATGTAATATAATCTAATGTAGACCTATATATATATATATATATATATATATATATGTTAATCTAATGCAGAAAATAATTTCAATATCACACGTGACTAATATGCGAGAAGAAGAAAAAACGGTGTAATACTATCTAGCTAACCAAAGATAGTAAAGTAAGACTGCACAAGGAGGGTACTGATTTCAGTTTGAGAAAAATAAGCTTTAAGTTATTTAGGCTTAAAGCGTACCTTGGCTTGAAAAGAATTCCAAGATATGGTTATAGCCCCATATACTGCCTGTAATCAAACTATATGAAATCAGCACGAAAGAACAATTCACCACATATAACTTACAACCCTAATTAACATATAAAATCTTCTTATCTTGATCTTCTTTCTTCTTGAATCTTGTCCTCTTCGGGCATAGAATGTTGGATATCAATCATGGCATCGAATCCTAGACATCTAAACGGATGGAGCATGGGTCGTGCAGTCTTGGCTTCAATCGTCAGACATCTTCTTAATATATCCATCAAAATATCTATCCATGTGAGTGCCATTGATTTTCTTCATTCTTCACATACTCACATTTAAAAAAAGATAAGAAATTTCTGTAGTGATACGCTGTCCAATAAACGAAATGGTACAATTCTTGAAGATACCAACGTGTTCCAAATTTCGTAGTAATCCAAATTTTAAAGTGTTCTAAATTTTCGAAGTGTTCCACCGGTGGATTTGGATGCACAATTCAAAGCAAAGATAAACTAACTTCTAAGCTTGGCCAGTGCTAAAAGAAAGTTCCATCCACCCATCTGCAAGGTGTTCCTTTTCACAATCCAATCTTCAAGAAAAGTAATCCACATACATGTTACGTGCGGACAGACGGACTAACAGGTTCTTCATCAATGGGAAACTATATGGGGAGTAATCGCTAATAAATATCCCAATTTTCTCAATCATAAACGCAAAATACGACACGGTTTACGTTATCAAAATGTTCCTCTAAAAATATTATTGTCGTAGCAAAGGCAATTTTGGCAGCTTCTAATTTCGGAAATTTAAATGCTCCAGTCGAAATGTGAGGTAATACAAATGTAGAAAGATCATTCTCCAACATCACTTTTTACGTTTCTAGTAAATTCGCCTTGTCTGAATTCCGTGGTCCACATGTCATAATTACATAATTAGCTGGTAAACGATAACCATTGTCAATTTTCGCTTCTCCTGGCTTCAACGATGATATGGTCAAACATTCTTCTAAAAATTCCGATCCAGCTGCTTCTTGATTTGCTTTATCTGCACCAACTAAAGGAGTTAAGGTTTCATTCGTCGGATTTACTAAGGAATCCGCTTTTATGTCCACTATGTTGCCTTTATAAATACTACTCTTCTGATTGATGACAGTATTACAAGCACATTTCGGTTTTCCTTATGTAGAATTCTTCCCTATAGTTTCCCACGTTGGTAGATTTTCGGCAATCACATCCCTAATATGAAGAGAAGGGATGAAATTTTCTTCTTCCAAAGATTGTTTCTTGGGGTTGAAAATCTCTTCAGTTGGTGGTCCTTGGTGGTCTTCACGTCTCGTCTTCTTCTTTTTCATCGTATGGTCTTCCGTGTAGACGTTGATAGGCATCTCTTCGTCAGAGTCTTTAAGGTGGTCTTCCTCTTGCGGGTTTTCCTTCTCATAAAACTTCTTCAATCTCTGAACTGCTGTGTTATCTATCTTGTAAGGTCCTCGGGCGGTCATATACTTAACAAAATATGAATTTAGATTTTCCACACGTTCAATTATGCCTGGGCCAAAAAACTTTCCGCTGAATGCTTTGGCGTGACCTTTTCTTCTTGTGGTGTCTAAAATCCAAACTTTCTCTCCATCTTTAAAAGCAGGTTTCGTATGTCTCTTTCAAAAAAATTTTCTAGATGTTTTATGACGTTTATAAAGATTTTCTTACGCTCTGTCTCTAATCTCTTGTAATTGCTGTAAACGAATGACTTTATCTTCATATTGGCACGGGGTATTTAAAATTGCCTAATGAAGTAACCTAGGTTTGAAACCAAAATAATTTCAAATGGTGAAATTTGAGAGGATAAATTCTTGGTGACGTTAAGCGAAAAAACTATAGGTTGTAATAAGTCAATCCATTCTCCTAAATCCTTATCACATAAAGCTGATTTCAATCGTTGTTCTGTGTTCATAATACTAACTTCACAAACACCATTACTGTAATGTTCATGTATATTTACAAAACGCATGTTAGCACCAATCATTGCACATAATTCTTTAAATAGTCCTTTAGTGAATGCACTGCCTTTTTCTAAGACAATTTCATAGAAAATTCCAAACTTTAAAAATACTTTATGATAAAGAAATGAAGCCAAAGAACTTGCTGTAACGTCAGGAAGGGAATCTGCAACTGTGTATCTAGTACAACTGTCTACTAAAACTACCAAATATTTGTGATTTAACATATTATTGGGGGAATAATTCCCAGCTACATCTATGTGCACTCGATAGAAAGGGGAACGGAGGGATACGTAAGCAATGTACCATGCGGAGAACCAATTTTCGATTTCGATACTTGACATATCGTATATTCTTTACACTTCTGATATATATATTTCTTCATGTTGGGAAAATACACTGTTTATACTAACATATCATAGGTTTTAGAATAGCCAGAATGAGATGATCCCAGTGCAGACGTATGACAAACATTAAAAACTTTATAATGCAAAGAAGTAGGAACTGCAACTAAAAATTTTATACCTTGAGAAGTTTTCTGTTTTCTATACAAAATTCCATCTTTAATAGTAAAATATAATGCTTGGCGTTCTATTTTAGGTTTCTATTTTCTTTCTGTTCCAACAAAGAAAAATATCCTTAAAAAACAGATTTTTAAGCTGTTCTGTTGCCAAATTTGATTCATCTAAAATTGAAAATGAATTTGTGGTCTGAGTAAATAAATTTTTTGTATCTTCTTGATTGTTTTTCTCGTCTTTCAAATCTCTCGGGAGGTTAGAAAAACGTGAAATGGCTGTTACTGGAGCCACTAATGTGTGAAATAGTAAAATGATACGATTCAATTTCATTCAACCATCTGGAAATTTTACTTACATTCTTTGTTTGCTTCAAATAAATTAAAATATGACAATCAGTCTTCTAATAAAAATGACGTCCCAAAAGAAAATACTTGAATGAACGTAATGTGTACAGTAATGCTAGTAATTTAAGCTCACATAGGTGTAATTTTCTCTCACTAGGAGACGTTGCACGACTACAATAACTAATTGGTACTAGATTTGTGTCGTCAGGTGAATTTTGAGGTTGTTTGATTAGACCAGAAAGAGCGACTTTGCTAGCATGAAAATAGAGATACAGAGGATAACCAGGCTTATATATTATTAAACATGGTGCTGAAATAATGGCTTGTTTGATATTATTGAATGCTGTCTCCTGTTCTTCCTTCCAACGAAAAGGAGCGTCTTTTTTCAACAAAGAAAGTAACGCTTTTGCTAATTGACTAAAATTATGTAAATACGAACAAACAAAATAAGCAAATCCTTAAAAAACTTTTGACCTGTTTGTTTGTTTTGGGATGTTGATATTTGGGAATTGAGTTAATTATTCGTTTCGAAATAGACAAACCATATTTACTAACAATGTGGCCTAAAACATCTAAAGAAAAATATTCCAATTTTGTTTTTTTCTGGGGAAAGCTTTAAACCAATTTCTTTTATTCCTTGAAGCAACATACGAGTTAACTGCAGAATTTCATTGAAGCTATTACTAGACCAAAAATAATCGTCAACACAGGCAAATATATTATCTTGTGGAAGACCTCCTAAGGTGAGTTTCACTAATCTATTCATACCACTAGTATGTTCATAGTCACTAGTCTTGACCTCCTGTGGGAGAAAATTAAAATGATATGATCCCACGCCCGGAATCGAAGAAGCTGTAATAGGTTAAGATTCTTCAGTGAGAGGAATATTAAAGAATGCTCCAGAAACGTCGCTAGAACGATATTTGCGTCCTGTCAAATTAGTCAAAATATCCTGGATAGGAGGGACCTGATAACTGTCAGGAACCAATTTTTTATTTATATATCTTGCGTCTTCTATAAATCTATACTGTCCATTCTTCTTTTTAACAAACATTACCGGAGACAGCGGTGCCGCTGCGCCCATTAAGCAGCGGTGACAAGTTTGCAGTTATACTACGTCGCTGTGGAAGTTATTCATCAGGAAAAAGTCCACATCGTTCTCACTGGAGTTCTTACTGGAGAGTTTGAGTCTTTACCCTTCACCAGACAATTCATCTTCATACTCATAATGACTGTCGTGCGATTCAACCTCAGTTATCATACTATCACTTTCTTCTAATATTTACAGAACTCTTTCTTCAGGCAGACTTCGACGAGTTATCGCAACTAAACAATTGAACATTCTCAGTGTAGTTGTGACCTAAAATGCATTTTTTGTATATTTCAGTAGTAATATACACTGGTAACTTTGAGATTCAAATACAATTAAATCAGAGTTCAAAATATCATGGAGTTAGTGAAAATTTTCTTAACGATAATTTATTTGTTTCAAAAATATGTGTATAATATATCCAGAAAGCGAAATTACCAAGTTGTAATAAAGCAACAAGACGAAAACAGTGTTCCCATCTTCTCAAATTTATTAAACCATATAACTCACAGAAATGAATACGCCTTGTTAGGTGGTTTTTACCGTTTAGTTGGATAGTCGTTGGTAACAATACCAATAAGGAAGCTTTATTTAGCTGTCTGAGCAATATGAGAGTATCAAAAACAGCGGAGTAGGCACGGACTGCAGGTGTGATTATACTCATATAATATGTAAATTTCTAAACAAGAAAGAGTACGAGTAAATTATTATGAGTGAATTGAAAACTTCTTTACAAGAGATGTCCTTAGTGTTGGGTAAGAACATAAAACAGTAAGAGAGGAAAATATGCATATAGTAAAGCCGAACGGATCCCAGGTGGGCATAATAAGGTTAAATTAGAAGAATTACTATAATTTCTACAAAAGTGTGTCACCATCATGACTTTTTGATCCAGCTGTACTTGCTATGAAAACTGGATGTTATTTTCCCTTTACGCTGAGTCACATGTTGTAATCGGTTTTGTCTCCACTCCCAATCAATGCATTTCAAAACAATTTGCTAAAATGGAAATTATATATTTGCGATAACATATATATGCAATAATATGTTTGCCTAACCGGCATAATCACGGTACTTAAATTAAAAGTTTCATTTCATTTTTAATAACACGCTTTGAGTGATTGACTGATACCTATGCAGCCCAAACAGCTTTAAGTGAAACCTTCCAAATTGGATAGTACTGCTGGGACACAACTTGAATGCGGGTATAGAAACGAGAGGCACATAAGAGTTGCGAGATAACAATACGAAATTTGTAGCAATATAGCGCAGGCTAAATGTGGGCGACTCCACCACTACTTTTAGACGACTAGAACCATGAGCAACACTAGACAGGGTAAGCTATACGGATTTAGTGTTAAAATAACCAATGTTTGAAAATAACCAATGCATTTTTCATTGAGAATTGGTAGCAATAAGGGCGTTAAGGAATAGATGGTAGAGCAAAGGAATACCAACTAATTTTGAACAATCTCACCCTAACTCAAAGTCGTTCCATTCTCCTCCTTCTTACTCGTAGTTGATGTTTAGGCACTCTCCTAGAAGTTCCAGCTACATGCAGGTTGGGTTTTCTTGATGAAGACAATGTTGAAACCTCGTCCGGGAAACAACCATGGTATTGTGCCGCACCCAAAGACAGGGCGACTCCGATGTGTCTCGCGACGTGGTTGAGATCCAAAGACCAAGATCGTGCTTTTTCAATGGTTTTTCATCTGACAGTCCCTCGGACGTCAGAATGAGATCATGGTGACACGTGGTCGATTACCCAAAACTGACACTGATCAAGTTCATGTTTCTACATGTCGTCGACTCAACACAAAGTTCTCAAACTCGTTCCTGAGTTTGCTAACGTTGTCAGGGAAATGAACGAAAAGGAGACCCGCATGGGTCATAGTACTTACTTCTATATTCATTACTTCCTTGTTACAACATCGTGTCGTGGTTAAAGGAAACAAATAGCCAATGTCTTGTAATAGTCTGCCTATGAGGAGCCAATGAGGTCGAACCAATTGAGAGAAGCAATTGATGTAACAAAGCAAATTAAAAGCGTCGCGTGTGAAACTGGTAAAGGGTGAAGGTTCTAAAGATCGCTACCGCTGTTTATTACAAATTATAAGTACAATAACTTCCTCAATAACAGCAAAACAATAGTCAATTAATATGTCGATGTAAAGTCAACTAGCGACGTACAACCGTATATTGGTGTTAATAACAAGAGTTCACTGAATGCTGTTTGGATTGCATTGATGACTGGTTAAATTTCCAAATGAAACAGAGATGTCCTAGCATCCCCATCCTTCATATTCCGTAACAGAAGATAAGATTTTTACGTAAGTTGCAAAAAAAGGCGGGATTATCATAATTTCGACAATGAACGGGGGATTATGGGCAGGAAATATTAAAGTAAATTAGTTATTTTATCAGATCCATGATGATCGAATAATTGAAATCGTGATGCGAAATTCTCGTTTAAAATTAGAAAACTCATTCTTACACGTGTGTTACATTTGTTATAGAAGGAAAGAAAAAGGACATTAAATTATATAATTTTGGTATTACCATTATTATAACAAGTATTTCCTTCAGTATACTGTAATACTAGAAAAATGAATTTCCTGGTTTCGACTTCTTATAGAACAAACCCCAATGGTATCCACTCCCCTAAGTACTCTAATTCTATTACTTGCGGTCCAGGTAACTTGCAGTTGTGATAACGAATCAACAGATGCAACCCAACATAACGCGTAAGATTTGTTGTCACTGAAAGAAGTTAGTACCACTTTGTCAGATCTTTGTGCAAGTAAAATTGTGAGTAGTGCCGCAAGAAACATTTCTCCATTCCGAGATGAATCTGTTTGTTTCAGTTGCGTATTATTCAATGAACACCATTCATTAATCACAATATTACTGTGTATGTAATGTATTATTTCATTATATAACTTCACTTATACTGCAAGGATGCGATGACGACAAGTTATGATTTAAAACGTCCACACTGTTACACAACGGCACTTATGATTTTGAAAGCTTGAAATCTCCCTGACAAGTAGCAGCGATTCCGAGAATTCCATAACTTTTCTTGCAATTTCAAATTCCCTGACTCACCCAGAATAACTCGCTTACCTCGCTACCATATTCCAAGTAATACAAAACTCCTGATCCGAAAGAGTAAGCAGAAGTATCTTGTAGTTTTCTTTTTAATATTTAACGCTGATCCTTCTTTTTGTAGTTTCATTTCCTTTCCATACTTTTTTTCAGTTCTGGTCTTGAAGGGAGGACCCGTTTTGGCTAAGTGCCTGAGTGTTGATTAAAGATTTTCTCGTGAAACAATTTCATTACACTAGAGGTGAAAAGCAGTAGGCACAGCAAAAATACATGTGATTCATATTGAGCACGATAGTAGTAGTAAGGGCAATACCTCATCGCGTTTTGGACTTTGACCCCGTCCTTTGTGACGTCATCGGTCAAAGGTCAATGACCTTTGCCCGGGGTCAATAAAATACGGGAACTCAGGACTAGCCGCTCTAAATTTTAGCAGGGGTACCTTGGTCAACCCGATAAATTTTGGCAGGGTACATAGGACCACCCCCTGAAATTTTGGAAATTGTCAAATGTAAAAATTGAGTATGATAGCCAAGGACCACAGTATTTACCTCTAGTAGTATTGGGGGCTTATATCGCTCCATTTCATGGGAATAAAATTGCCAAAAATTGAAATTTCGTTGGTTTTTGAATTAATTTATCGCCTTTGGAGGTTTTATTACCTTATATGGTTATATGGGCCTATACAGGGGTCCATTACTTTTCATAATCCAAGGGTATATTAATGCACCATTTGAAATTTTTGGGAGTGGTACCTTGGCCCACCCCTTAAATTTTGAAAATTGTCCAATTTAAACATTGGATATAATAGTATAGAACCCTGGTATGTATCAGTAAAAAATTTAGGTGGTCCACCTCGTTCCCTTTCATGGGTATAAAATTGCCAAATTTTAGTACAACCACTTGTTTGCTTTTTCGCTCTTTTTACCCCCTTGGGTGTGGTCCTATTACATTATGTAGTTATATGGATGTATAGGCATAGGGGTCCATTTCCTATTGTAAGGCATAGGGGTGCATTTGTGCACCCCTTCAAATTTTTGGGAGAGGTACCTTGGCCCACCCCTTTAATTTTGGGAATTACCCATTTTATATATTTGGTATTATAGTATACGATTCTAATATAGGTCACTATAAATTTAGGTTGTCCACCTCGTTCCATCTTAGGGCTACAAAATTGTAAAATTTCAGTACAACGAAGTGTTTGATTTCGGGCCAATTATCCCCTTGGAAGAGGTTTTATTACCTTATATGGTTATAAGATCATGTATATAGGTTCATTTCCTATATACATTGGTACATCGATCTAGCCTTTAAAAATTTGGGAGGGGTATCTTGGCTTATCCATTCATTTTTAAAAATTGTTTAAAATAATCGTTTGGTTCAGGTCTTCAATATGTACTACTATAAATTTGGATGGTCCACTTTGTTCCATTTCATTTGTGAACAACTACCAAAGAAATATAATTTCGGAAGTTATTGCCCCCTTTGATAAGAATTTAGCACGTTATATGGGTTTGTACAGTGTTTATTACCTTTTAAGTTGGGGAACTATCAAATAACAAAATTCGGCAAACGTTTTCTACGACCCATTGTAAATGTTGGTATCCCTCTTTTGACCAAATGTTCAAATTTTAAAGGTTATGTACCTATTTTATTTTTTGATATTTCAATACAATTGAATGAGTAAAGGATTTATTTTTTTTTCATAAGACACAAGCGTATTAATGTACCAATCTTAAATTTTTGAAGGATTACATTTCTTATTGTTAAATTAATAATTGGTAATCGTTGTTAGAATTGGGTGGTATATCTTTTTTGTCAATGTTTAGAATTGGGTGTTATAACTACAACATGTAGTTATATGATTAATTCTAAGACTTAGGTATATCGAGAGGTATATTCTTTAAATTTGGGAATTGTGATAAACAAAATTTTAGTATGAGGCTCAAAATTTGAAACAATACTTTGAACTTAATCTCAATGTCTAAGATCATTGGTGGTGGTTGAATTAACCTTCAGTTATCAGAAATCTGATAGGTACCTTATTGCATCTTATGACTTATAGACGAAAGGCAATACATGCTACAATACTTTGAAATTTAATCACAAGGTGATGTAATCTGACACTGGCAAAGTTATTGTTGATGCAATTTGATGGCTGATCACTATCTTTCGTGCAATCTGATTGGTTGATCACTATCTTTCGTTCAATCTGATTGGCGGATGATTGTCAAATGTTTGCCTAATTCAATTGTATGTTTGCTTACATTTAAAAATCTTCGTTTGAAAACATTTGTTCAACATTTTGTACTCACTGATAAATATGATCAAAACCGTTTATTTGTTAGTAGAATACTTAAAGCCGGATAATGTTTGACGGTTAACCGTGAAACGTGAAATTATTTTAATTGAATTTTTTGGTTTGAAAATTTTTTGTGTGAAATTTTTGTTTGAAATTTTTTGGTTCTAATTTTTGTTTCCATTTTCTGTTTCAGAATTTTGTTTGATTTTTTCAAAATTTTGTTTGAAATTTTTGTTTGTGTTTTTTTATTTCAAAATTTTATATTGTAATTTTTGTTTCAAAATGTTGTTTCAAATTGTTTTGTTTTAAATTTTTTGTTTTAAAATTTTTCCGTTTTAAAATACTTTTTTGTCTCAAATTTTAGTTTTAAAAATATTGTTTGATTTTTTTGTTTAAAAATTTTTGTTTGAACATTTTTGTTTCAAAATTTTTGTTTGAAATTTTTCTTTGGAATATTTTGGTTTCAAATTTTTGGGTTTGTGCAAATAAATAAAGAACCGGAATTTTTATAACAAAAACATATGGCAACATTGTTTATCATTATGCAGTAATACATGTCAGAACATCAGTTTGTACTTGAAATGAAAAAAAAAACACAATTCATTGAAATGGATCATATTATTACAATTCACTGGTTAATCACATACAGGGTCTGGATATTGTCGATACAATGTGTTTTGAACTTCTTGCACTAGTTTGTCTTTAGCACATAATTTTAATTCCAATTGGTCTTTTAAGGTCTATTGCAATGTCAATAGTTGGAATCTCAATGTTCATTTCATCAGAAATAAACTGCTTATGAGTACAGATATGAACCCACGAATGATATTGACAACCATCACAACGTCTAGATACATGTTGTACAATATACATGACTCAATTTCTCAAAATAGTATTTTTTCAGGAATATACTTGTTTTTTTCACACTTCTGCTGCATGTTTAACTCACTGGAATACGTTGATGTATTTGTTCCATTCGGTTTGCGTTAGATACACAATGTTGCGAGGGACATGCAATTTAATCTTTTCACGTAACAGCACCATCTTCTTCTCGAAGACTGTACGTACACTCACTTCTTGATTTGAGCCTAATGATTTCACTATGGTCACATTTAGATCATCATGAAAATAACCATTTATTTGGTCTATTCGTGAACATATTCTTTTCCATTCTTCACAGGTCAGTTGGACACCAAATTGTTCTGCTTTGACCAATCGAATCACAGGTTTAAATGTAGCACTGATACCAATCATCACATGTTTTGTTCAGAATATATTTTTTGGATAATAGCTTACGAAGAGGATTTCTTTATCGTTAAAGGTACACATGTTTCCTCATGAAACGCACTTGCTCGAATGATTTTACGGATTTTGCTGATTTCAAAGAGCTACGGCTGACATCATTGGAAAGGAATGTGCTGACGTTTGAAACTATGATTTCATCACAATTGCTGGCGAAACGAAATTCCCTGATCCGGCTGTGAACTAAATTCAAATTGTTGACTTCTACCCAAGAATACTTTGTAACATAAATATACGGAATTAGTATTTAAGAAAAGTAACAGGTCTTCTTGTTTTGATGCTTCCATGTGTAAATATCTTGCTGGTAAAATTACATTCTTATCATTTTCAAGCTTCACTAAGATTCTTAACCAAAACTTTGTAGGGATTATTTGGCTACCTAAGATTCAATAAGGTACATTATGTTGTAAATCGGTAAATGGTTTTATCACATCACATGTGTTTAGAGTCTGCACACTAGTAGCCATGATGACGTTATCATGAATACTATCCAGAATGATGTTGCATAACTGCTGACGTTCCATTATCATGTTCTGATGTGCAATAATGCACCATGATAAACATTAGGGTTTTTCGTTCTAAACAGCTCCGTTTCTTTATTAATGAGTGCACAAAATTAAAAATTTGAAACAAAAATTTTCCAAACAAAAATTGTGAATCAAAAATGTTCAAACAAACATTTTTAAACAAAACAAATTCGAACAAAGTTTTTTAATAATAAAGTTTCAAAAAAAGCTTTGAAAAAAAAAATTAAAACTGAAAATTTCAAACAAAAAAATTTTAAACTACCTGTTGAAACTAAAAAATACAAACAAAATTTGCAAGCAAAAATTTTTAAACAAAAATTTTAAACAAAATTTTGAAACAAAAAATTTCAAACAAAATTGTGAAAAAATTTAAACAAAAATATGAGACAAA
Source organism: Thermobia domestica (assembly GCF_964235325.1). Classification (NCBI taxonomy): domain Eukaryota; kingdom Metazoa; phylum Arthropoda; class Insecta; order Zygentoma; family Lepismatidae; genus Thermobia; species Thermobia domestica. The sequence goes on along the minus strand of NW_027656093.1, from coordinate 38,719 downwards.
AATTTTCAAACAAAAATTTCAAACGAAAAGAATTTTCAAACGAAAAATTTCAAGTAGATTATTTTCACGTTTCACGGTTAACAGCCAAACATTATCCGGTTTTAACTATTCTACTAACAAATAAACGGTTTCGATCATATTTATCAGTGAGTACAAAGTGTTGAACAATTGTATTCTAACCAAGATTTTCAAATGTTAAACAAAGCTTAAAACTGAGTGCAGAAAAGATTTGAAAATCATCAGCCAATCAGATTGCACTAGAGATAGCGATCAGCCAATCAGATTGCATGGAAAATAGTGAAAGCCAATCAAATTGCATCAAAAATAACTTTGCCAGTGTCAGATTATATAACCTTGTGATTAAATTTCAAAGTGTTGTAGTATGTATTTTCTTTCGTCTATAAGTCATAAGATGCAATAATGTACCTATCAGATTTCTGAAAACTGGAGGTTAACTCAAACACCACCAATGATCTTATACTATGACAATAAATAAAGTTCAAAGTATCGAAGTATTGTTTTAAATTTCGCGCCTGGCACTAAAATTTTCTTTATCACAATTACCAAATTTTAAAAAAATACTCCTCTCGATATACCTAAATTTTAGAATTAATCATATAATTACATGTTGTAGTTAGGTCTCAATTGTTTATCATAGCTGATCCAACAGTTGTGTAGAAACGTGTTATTTGATAATTTCCACGAATTTTGGAAAGGAAATGTAGGAGGATGTACAATACATCAGCAAGGTCAATCACATGGTACAGTCCGCGGCACAAAATTTTTACAAAAATTATAAGTCCAAATTAATAACAAACTCTTGCCAAGTTTTCTTATACATTCCCACAATACATGTATCAATCGATTAGTTGCTTCTAGTATTTATTCCAACTTCTCACCGTCCTCCACCTCTCCTTGTCTAAAGCAGTGTGTATGACGTAGTACACTCTTTCCATTCAGCTGAAAAAGAAACAAGAATCAAGTTTACAACGTTATAGCTTTAAAACATCTTTTCCATTCGTTTGTTCTAAAATATTTTTAAGAGTCTAAATTAAAGGAAAATCACACAATCTTCCCAGAGCTTCATAAATACCTTTAGTTTCATTCTTTTCTTTCTTTAAAGAGTGCAAGCTAGTAAGATGCTCCCTAAGAAATCTATGGAAATTGCCAAGAGCTCTAAAATATCTACGGACAGAAACGAGTTTTATTCAATGATTCATTTAATTTCTTTTCAGTAAGTGCAAGCAAATGTTTCAGGGGCGTCATTCGGGCAGGACAGGAGGGTGTAATTCTCCCTCACCTGAGCTTCATAAATACGTATTTTTTATCAAAGGTAAAGTAAAACACTAATAAAAAGTGAAAATCTTATGTCGCCAGAGAATCTCTTCCATCCCTCCCCCCTCGAGTAAAGTCTAAAACACACTGGTTTTAACAACAAACCGATAGAGTTACGATAGCACATTGCTAAAGAGCTAACATTTGGTTTTAAGAGTCGAAGGTTTGATCTCAAGCCATATGACTTCCTGGGTGACATTGAGAGAGAGAGAGAGAGAGAGAGAGAGAGAGAGAGAGATTCAAGTATGGAGATAGAGAGGGATGATTTGTATACACAAATTAAGAATTGGGGAAAAACGATGGGGCAGCATTCGTATTATGACGAAAATTCTGTTGTTGTGAAAGATAAGAAGGGAAGTTTTCGAACTGCGAGGATCACATTAGGCAGTTGTCGAATTAATGTGGAGAACTCTTTTAAGAGCATCAGATGATTACGAAAGGAGAGAGAGATCTTCAAATCTCAGGAACTAAGGTTTTAAAAAACCTTATATCCGCGACGGGTTTCGAACCACGAACCTTCCTCTTCTTCAGGTCACTTTTTAAAGCTTTAAAATTTTTCACTATTGTTTTAATTAAGTTACATATGATAGAACCATCTGATAAAGTGGGGCCAAGCCCTGTGTGTCATTATCTGTTAGGTGAATGTAAGTTACTCCTACCTGGATGATCCGAGCTTCCAATCAAGACCATTCTTATTGATTATTTTATTTCAGCTACGCTCATACTGTATATCCCACAAGTTCAATTGTGAAGTAATGTAGTCACAACTAGTTTAATTCGAAATAATTTTCCAATATTATATTTGTTACTAAATTTAAATGCCACTCCTCAGGGTTTGTAGCCCTGCATGAATGCAAAATTGTTTTAAAAGTATATTTTACTTTCAAGTTTTATTGTTCCTTTAATTGTCCTTCAAATTTATTTTATAATTATTTTCTATTTCTTAATAATAACATATTTTCTATTTATATTGTATTCTATGTTACACGTTTATTATTTATATTTTATGTCTTACCTTTGGACAGGAGCTTTTTCTCAATTCAGAGCAGCAGGGATATACACAGGATGCAGGCTTTTGCAATCAAGAGCTTTTGCCCCCACGAAATCACTACTGTTTTAGTAAAGCATGTCTAATTTTAGAGATGATGATAGCCGGGGCGGATTCAGGGGAGTGCGTTCGGGCGATCACACCCCCCAGAATAGGGAACTTTTATACTTTGTATTTTAAAAATAAAAGATATCCTAAGTACTTTTCATCCTTGTATTATATACTTAAATTAAAACCTAAAGTAGATAGGACTTACTTTCTTAAGAAAGTTAATTCTGCATAAGAGCTACTTCTCCTTTTCTAACTTTGATTTTTCTCTTCTTTCTTTGTTTTTGTTTTGCAATCCGCTCTTACCTTGATTTGACTTCGAACGACCGTCCCTCCCAAACAATCATCCTGGATCCGCCGCTGGATGATACACATTTTAGTAAAATATGCCCTCAATCGCTGAAATAAATTCCTATCAAGCTTTCGATCGCTGAAATAAATTTCTATCTACGGCCCTGCAAAACAGTGACGATTTTAGGGAGTGATCGGTTAGTAATGCCTACCTGGAGCAACGATACTTCCCCATAAGTCATATCTCCGATCATTTAGAATGTGATTTGTGTATTATCACTTTTCACTCTTAGTGTCTTGAAACGCACCAAAAAGGAACTGTTATGAAGTATTTACTGGTTCTCCCTATGACCATATTTCGATATGGCCAACCTTGGACATATACACATCTGAAATATCGACCTTTATGTCAGTGATCCCAAAAACTTTCCATTGGACACAAATTTAGGATATTTTCAATTCTTTATTCCTGTCACCCTCCCATTGTCAACTGGAAGCCAACCAAGGCTTATTTTGGACTTACGGAGCATCCACAGTGTCACTTTTCATCTTTGCATTAGAATTCGACACTAATTTCGTTCGTATTTGACTACTTTTACATGTCACCTTCACCTCTTGGTAGGGATTTTTTGAGTATCTCGCCCTCACAACTATGGAGAAATTTCAACCAACTAAGTATAATTATAAATTATCAGTTGGAACTCAACAATATGTTTGATCTTTCTCTCAGAGGAATTCGTTAATTGCTGTTTCAATATCAATGTATTGGTTTTTTTTTCGCTGTCCATGCTGAAGATTGTCGAAGGGCTAAACTTCATCTGCACTATTGTACAATTAATATAGGTTTTAGTGGTTTAATTTTATGCATACTTGCTTAGATGTTGTTCTCGTCACAGAAAAAGTGATATACAGTTATAAAAGAAAAATGAAATGAAATATCTAATTTTTACGTCCCACGTTTATGCCCACTATGCTAATGGAGAGAGTAATGGTGAGAAATAAATGAAATTGTTTAACGAAAAGGTGGGCGGAAACGGGAGAAACCAGAAGACACTCATGCACACGGTGTTTGTCCATAATAAAGTTCATTCGGCGTGAGCTGGGATCGAACCAAGGACCCAATGCACCATAGGTAAAGTTATAAAAGAATAGCCGTCTAAACAAATACGGGACACTACTATCAATGAGAGTTATATAAGATTAGAGTTTTAGTTATTTCATTCTAAGTTAAAATTTCAATTAATCTTGTTCTTCAGTACTGTTCGAAAACTTAAAGTTGTTGCAGCAAGGACGTGATAAATCTTTTCAGTAGACTTCGCAGTCCCCTTCACAGCTTCTTTTTCATGTAATGCTAAAGTAGTCTCACTTAAGATATCGAGGAAAAATAGTGGAATTACTAATTTTCAATGAGTCCCGTTTTACTCTGGGCTCCCTCAACGCACTGCCGTTAGTTACGTCACAGTTCAGAATGCAAAATGCAGCTTCTGCTTTTAGAAATACTTCAATGAGAGTTATATAAGATTAGAGTTTTAGTTATTTCATTCTAAGTTAAAATTTCAATTAATCTTGTTCTTCGGTACTGTTCGAAAACAAAGTTGTTGCTGCAAGGACGTGATAAATCTTTTCAGTAGACTTCGCAGTCCCCTTCACAGCTTCTTTTTCATGTAATGCTAAAGTAGTCTCATTTTAGACATCAAGGAAAAATAGTGGAATTGCGAATTTTCAATTAGTCCCGTTTTACTCTGGGTTTCCTCAACGCACTGCCGTTAGTTACGTCACTGTTCAGGATGCATAATGCAGCTTCTGCTTTTAGGATTACTTTCTAATGCAGTACGAGTTTTGTTCCTGCTGTGTGAATTAAGTTGTTTTTGCTAGAAGTGACTGTTAAAGGAAACTAAAGATCCTACAGTTGATTACAAATAATTTCTTTCGAAACTCTAATGGAAAACGAAACGAATCGTCGTAAACATGTTACTTTCTTGAAGAGGAAAACAGCAAAACATTGATTGCACAAATAATAATGGTATTATTTGCTTGCAAATTTAAAACTTATAGAAGTTTATTTCTTGTTAGGTGAGGGGTTAGTAAACAGGACTTTTGTACTGGTGGTCCAGGTTCGAATCTCGTCCGTTCTTCTTACGTTTTCCTTCTTTAAGCTACACTGAGTTTGTTCATTCGAATTCTTTAAGCTTGAATTAAATCAAATACCAGTTAGTGAATTAAAAGTAGCTAACATTATTTTCAAATAAGAGACGTTATTACATGTTTGTCACTAGCTCACAATACTCAACTTTGATCTAAACTCTTGCATCCTTCATTTAACTCATTTCTTGACGTGTTTTGTTACAAAACTCATGAATCGTGGCGAACAAAATTGCTTTACCAGATAATGGTACTGCTTTGAAACCAAATGACAAGTATGAGAATTAAACGTATCATATCTGTAGTTTGGTGTGGAGAAGAAACCAAATAGCGAACGAAAGGTTTATGAACAACCACGTTATTAATATAAACTATGCCAAAGATTATCGAGTTATATGATTAAAAAAATCGAAAAAACTTTTGAAAGAACGAAAAATACGAACTTAGAATTTTGTAACTGGAGGCAAGGAAATCTAATTTAAACATACTAAAACATATCATTTAGCGCATATAGAGCGTGGATCTGTACTCAAGGTGCTAGCTGAAAATCTGGAGGTTCTCAAGTCGAAACCATGTGTAAATATTTTGTTTACGTTTAGAATGTTTGGTGATCATTAGTCGGCGATGACAAACGTTTAATTGTCTTAAGGTATTTGAATATTTTGATCTTTCAATATGTGAATGATCAAATCTTCAATAATAAAAATAATAATAATAATAATAATAATAATAATTATTATTATTAGCAAACTAATTCAATAACATGTTAATATCTTTAATTATTTCCCGATAACTACACGAACTTAAGACGTCCTTGAATCTAAGTCGCACCCCGATTTCGGTGGGCTAAATTAAAGAAAAAAAGTAATATGTTATGGTCTTGCTATAACTAAAGCACTCTTTGATATTGGTAATTTTCGATGATTTTATGTATCCCTCTCCCCTCTCCATGTTGGGGGCACGGTATGAGAAAAATTATGCCAGGCCCGAATGTCGTGTACGTTGAAAATTTGATCGAAATCTGTTGGAGGGTTCAAGAGTTGTTCCATTTAGTTTTATATATTAATCTCCCCTTCTCTTATCCTCTCCTATCTTCTACCGTGAAAGTGAAAATATTAAAACAAAAGTTTTTAGGCCCGAACGTCCTCTATGTTGAAAACCGAGATCGGTCAGGTGGTTCAAGAGTTTTAAGTCTTATTCATTTTCATAGATATCTCCCCTCCCCTCCTTACCTACGTTCCACCATCAAAGGGATATGATAAAAGCCACCCCAGATCCGAACCTTATCTATGTTGATAATTTGATTAAGATCAGTTCGGTGGTTTAAGCGTGATGAAGTCAACAAAACAGCATTTTTATTTTTATTTTTTTTACATAGTCCCCCTTCCCCTCCCGTCAAGGTAAAAAATGAAAACATCCCAGGTGCAAACCTTATCTATATTGAATGTTTGATTGATTGGGATCAGTCGTATTGTTCAAGAGTTATTAAGTTTTGTTCATATTACCCTCCCCTCCTCTTCCGCAAGTTCTAATATCAAAATAAAATAACAAAAAGCTTCCCAGGTTCGAATTTCATCTGTGTTCAAAATGTGATTGAGAACGATCGGGTAGTTCAAGAGTTATTCGCCACCGAACATTGTCACTTTTATTTTTATATTTATAGCTGTTATGTATCTTTCCCCTCCTCTCCATCCACTACGTTATTCGGTCAAAGTGAAAGGGTAAAATCCATACCTCGCGTTAATCAAGACGGGGACATATAGCCTCATTGCTCACGTTCCCATTAATCTCCCTACTCGTGCCCTTTATTGTGTTTAAGTTAGTTTTTTGTCTTCAGTTTCAAATTTCTAAGATATTTTTCTTTGTTTCATAATTTTCGCATTTCTTGTATGATAATACAAGCTAATCTTTGACTTGTTTTATATTAATAATCTGAGTTGTTCTTAAACCTTTGGTTTCCAATTTTGTTTTGTCTCTACACCAAACTACAGATATGACAAATTTAATTTTCATACTTTACATTTGATTCCAAAGCGGTCGCTATGAACTGCTTAAAAGCAGTTTTTCCGTCACGAAACACCCAGCAGAGGGCGTACGATATCGTTTACAGCAATGAGAGGAAACTTCGCCTTGTCATGTGATGTCACATGAAGCACGTTCCGTTCAAACACCTAAGGAAAGCTATCATTTTGCTTCTGGTGTGAAAATGGCTCACTACGAAGCTTCCGTTAAAAACAGCGTGATTGCTTTAATTGAGCATGCGGGCATGAACTATAGCGAGGCAGGCGCGATATATGGCGTTAACCGTGCTACAGCACGAAGGTGGTGGAGGAGATATGAGGAAACAGGAGGTGTAAGACGTAAAAGATGAAGTGGGCGACAACGAGTTTCCTCTGCCGAAGAAGACTAAAGTTTAATTGCCCAATGACGTGTGATATCTTTCATGTCTGCCCGACAGTTACGAGAGGACCCCAATTTCCCAGGCGACGTTACGACTGTCCGTCGTAGACTCAAATTCTTTGGTTTCAGATCATACAGGGCAGCTGTTAAGGAGCGACAAACAGAAGACCACATTATTGACCATCTGCCGTTTCCACACTTAACTATTGCACGTGTGTGGGACGAGGTCATTTTCACAGACGAAAAGATATTTTCCAGTGCAAACTTCGGGCCGAGGCGTTTTTACCGCCCCCCTAGAAAAAGATATGCCTTTGAATACGTTTCCCTTTCTGGTCGAATGGGACATGTAACTGTCCACTGTTGGGCATGGATATGCAAGGCTGCAAATTTCGGAGGAATTTACAATATTCCTGGTCGCCTAAACGCCCACAAGTATGTGAAATATCTGGATGAAACGCTTCCGGAAATAAAAGCCCATGTAGGTGACGGCATATTTTATTTGCAAAAGGACCATACCTCGATACATAATTTAAATGTGGTTCAGACATGGTTACAGAGACAACCTGATGTCGAAATAGTTGACTGGGTTCTTCATGGAGCAAATCTGAACCATATTGAAAATATGTGGGCCTCTGTTGCAAGAACATTGCTGGAAACCTGGTCAAACAATCCTCCACGAATTTCTAATGATCTTTGGGAGCGTGTTGAAGATAAGTGGTCGATCTGTTGCACCCAACGCTATATCTCTCGCCTGGTGGATTCAATGCCACGGCGTATGACAGCTGTAATCGAGTCCCAAGCTGTAATCGAGTATCTATACACACTATTAATAAATGCTCGCCCACAACACCATCAGCCCTCTCGAGGTCTACCTAATTCGACCCACTTATTAACAAAATTTTATGAAATACATTACGCGACACCAGTGAACGTGTCTCAGTATGTTCAGCATTAATAAAGAGGCAAACGTGCGAGACTTGGTGGCCGAGTGGTATTATGCTTGCTATGTAAACCAAAACCGCCTGTAACAGTGGTTCGAATCTATTGAAGAAGACCCCTAGTTTTTATCACCAGGGATATTAGCAATACGCCTTCTGCTATGTCCGCCTTCGTATGATCTATTATGTGACACATAATGTGGACGGCCATACGTTTTTACATAGTATAAACAATTTATAAATATATGAACAAATACCTAGGTATATTAGAGTAACAATGGAATATAATACTTTCGTCCGACTGACGTCGCTATGCAAATGTTCATTGTATTACACCGGAGGGTGAATTAAATAAAGACTGGAAACTTTGATATAAAAATTGATACGTAATAAGTTAAAGACAAAATATGTAATTATACTCTCATATTTGAAACTAATTTCGACTACAATTAATTCTCTACCTGCGTTAATAAATAATCCAAACACAACTTCGAGGTTTGGAATGCACAAATTAAGTGTATCTAAGAGAAAAAAAGTAACAAGAAGAACAGAGATTTTAAACCACGACCACCAGCCTAATAATTCCTTTTACTAACGCTTCATCTATCAAACCATGACGTGAACATGACTCTTGTAAGATATGAATTTGTATCCAAGAAACACCATTAAGCGTATGTGCAACTACTGCTTTGCTCTTTTTCTCTTCAAAAGCGTAACATGTTTAGGACGATTCGTTTCGTTTTCCATTAGAGTTTCGAAAGAGATTATTTGTGTTTGAGTGTAGGATCTTTAGTTTCCTTTAACCGACTCTTGTAGCAAATACAACTTAATTAACACAGCCGGAAAAAAACTCGTACTGACTTAGAAAGTATTCCTAAAAGCAGAAGCTGTTATATGCATCCTGAACAGTGACGTAACTAACGGCAGTGCGTTGAGGGAGCCCAGAGTAAAATGGGACTCATTGAAAATTCGTAATTCCACTATTTTTCTTCGATGTCTAAAATGAGACTACTTTAGCCTTACATGAAAAAGAAGCTGTGGAGGGGACTGCGAAGCCTACTGAAAAAATTTATCATGTCCTTGCAGCAACAACTTTAAGTTTCCGAACAGTAATGAAGAACAAGATTGATTGTAATTTTAACTTAGAATGAAATAACTAAAAATCTAATCTTACATAACTCTCATTGATAGAGTGTTCCGTATTTGTTTAGACGGCTATTCTTTTATAACTTTACCTATGGTGCATGGGGTCCTTGGTTCGATCCCAGCTCACGCCGAATGAACTTTATTATGGACAAACACCTTGTGCATGAGTGTCCTCTGGTTTCACCCGTCTCCTCCCAATTTTTTCATTAAACTGTTCCATTTATTTCTCCCCATTACTCTCTCCATTAGCATAGTCGGCATAATCGTGGGACGTAAAAATTAGATATTTCATTTCATTTTTCTTTTATAACTCTATATCACTTTTCCGTGACGAGAGCAACACCTAAGCGAGTATTCAGTAAATTAAACCACTAAAACCTATATTCATTGCACAATAGTGCAGATGAAGTTTAGCCCTTTGGCAATCTTTAGCATGGACAGCAAAAAAAAAAAAAATCCAATACATTAATGTTGAAACAGTAGTTAACGAATTCCTCTGCGAAAAAGATCATCCGTACTCTTGTGTTCCAGATAATTTATAATTATACTTAGTTGGTTGAAATTTCTTCATCGTTGTGAGGGCGAGATACTTAAAAAATTCCTACCAAGAGGTGAAGGTGACATACAAAAGTAGTCAAATACGAACGAAATTAGTGTCTAATTCATATGCAAAGATGAAAAGTGACACTGTGGATGCTGCGTAAGTCCAAAATAAGCCTTGGTTTCTTTCGAGTTGACAACGGGAGGGTAACAGGAATAAAGAATTGAAAATATCGTATATTTCTGTCGAATGGATAGCTTTCGGGATCACTAACATAAAATGTGATATTTTAGGTGTGTATATGTCCAAGGTTGGCCAAATTGAAATGAGGGCATAGGGAGAACAAGGAAATACTTCAGAACAGTTCCTTTTTGGTGCGTTTCAAGACACTGAGGGTGTAAAGTGATAATGCACAAATCACATTCTGAACTATCGGAGATATGACTTCTGGGGAAGTATCGTTGCTCCAGGGAGGTATTATTAACATATCACTCCCTAAAATCGCCACTGTTTTGCAGGGCCGTAGACAGAAATTTATTTCAGCGATCGAAAGCTTGACAGGAATTTATTTCAGCGATTGAGGGCATATTTTACTAAAATGTGTATCATCCAGGGGCGGATCCAGGATGATTGTTTGGGAGGGGCGGTCGTTCGAAGTCAAATCAAGGTAAGAGCGGATTGCAAAACAAAAAGAAAGAAAGAAAAGAAAAATCAAAGTTAGAAAAGGAGAAGTAGCTCTTATGCAGAATTAACTTTCTTAAGAAAGTAAGGCCTATCTACTATAGGTTCTAATTTAAGTTTATAATACAAAGATTAAAAATTCTTACGATATTTTTTGTTTTTAAAATACAAATTATAAAAAGTTCCCTATTCTGGGGATGTGATCGCCCGAACGCACTCCCCTGAATACGCCCCTGCTATCATCATCTCTAAAATTAGATATAATTTACAAAAAAATAGTAGTGATTTCGTGGGGGCAAAAGCTCTTGATTGCAAAGGCCTGCATCCTGTGTATGTCCCTGCTGCTCTGAATTGTCAAAAGCTCCTCTTCAAAGGTAAGGCATAAAATATAAATAATAAACGTGTAACATAGAATACAATATAAAAAAAGAAAATATTATAATTAAGAAATAGAAAATAATTATAAAATAAAGTTGAAGGACAATTAAAAAAACAATAAAACTTGAAAGTAAAATATACTTTTAAAACAAATTTACATTTATGCAGAGCTACAAACAGTGAGGACTGCCATGTAAATTTAGTAACAAATATAATATTAGAAAATTATTTCGGATTAAATTAGCAGTGACTAATCTACTTCACAATTGAACTTATGGAATATACAGTATGATAAGAATGGTCTTGATTGGAAGCTCGGACCATCCAAGTAGGAGTAATTACATTAACCATACACCTAACAGACAATGACGTACAGGGCTTGGCCCGACTTTATCAGGTGGTTCTATCAAATGTAACTTAATTAAAACAATAGTAACAAATTGTAAAGCTTTAAAAAGTATCCTGAAGAAGAGGAAGTTCATTTTGCACATTGTAATTAAGTTACAAGAGGTGTACGTCCTATCTGAACGGCGGATCCACCGAGTCAACTTGTGGAATATCCCCTTAAGGTAGCTTTCAACGCAGCTAAGAGAAACGTATGTGAATCAGTAATAGAATACTCCGTAGCAGAATGGATAAAGTCATGGTTCGATAACCACAAGGTTCGTGGTTTGAAACTCGTCGCCGAAATGAAGTTATTTAAAACCTTAATTCCTCAGTTCTGAAGATCTTTCTCTCCTTTCGTAATCAGCTGATGCTCTAAAAGTGTTCTCCACATTAATTCGACAACTGCCTAATGTGATCCTCGCAGTTCGAAAACTTCACTTCTTATCTTTCACAAAATCAGAATTTTCGTCATAATACGAATGTTGTCCAATCATTTTTCCCCAGTTCTAAATTTGTGTATACAAATTATCCCTCTCTGTCTCCATACCTGAATCTCTCTCTCTCTCTCTCTCAATGTCACCCAGGAAGTCATATGGCTTGAGATCAAACCTTCGACTCTTAAAACCAAATGTAAGCTCTTTAGAAATGTGCTATCGTAACTCTATCGATTTGTTGTTAAAACCAGTGTGTTTTAGACTTTACTCGGGGGGCGGGGGTGGAAGAGATTCTCCGGCGACATAAGAGTTTCACTTTTTATTAGTGAATTACTACACATTTGATAAAAAATACGTATTTATGAAACTCAAGAGAAGGGGAATTACAACCTCCTGTCCTGCCCAAATGACGCCCCTGAAACATTTGCTTGCACTTACTGAAAAGAAATTAAATGAATCATTGAATAAAACTCGTTTCTGTCCGTAGATATTTTAGAGCTCTTGGCAATTTCCATAGATTTCTTAGGGAGCGTCTTACTACTTGCACTCTTTAAAGAAAGAATAGAATGAAACTAAAGTTATTTTGAAGCTCTGGGAAGATTGTGTGACTTTCCTTTAATTTAGGCTCTTAAAAATATTTCAGAACAAACTAATGGAAAAGACTGTTTTAAAGCTATAACGTTGTAAACTTGATTCCTGTTTCTTTTTCAGCTGAATGGAAAGAGTGTACTACGTCACACACACTGCTTTAGACAAGGAGAGGTGGAGGACGGGGAGGTGTTGGAATAAATACTAGAAGCAACTAATCGATTGATACATGTATTGTGGGAATCCATAAGAAAACTGGGCAAGAATTTGTTATTAATTTGGACTTAGAATTTTTGTAACAAATTGTATGCCGCGGACTGTACAAAATACACCTGTGTCTTATGAAAAACTAATAAATCCTGTACTCATTCAATTACATTGCCGTATCAAAAAATGAATTTGTCAATAAACTTTAAGATTTGAAATGTTGGCCATAATAGGGACACCAACCTTTACAATGGGTCCTAGAAAACTTTTACCGAATTTTGTTATTTGATAATTCCTCAATTTAAGAAGGAACATAGACATACATAGATAAAACCCTCTATACATACCTATATAACGTGCTAAATCCTTATCAAAGGGGTTCAATAACTTTCGACATCATATTTTTTGGTAGTTGTTTAACCATGAAAGGGAAAGATGTGAACCATCCAAATTTCTAGTGATACATATTGAAGACCTGTACCAAATGCTTATATAAAGCAATTTCTAAAACTGACTGGATAAATTTTTAAGGAGTGCATCAATGTACCCATGCCTTATAATAGAAAATGAACCTTTATACATGACCATATAACCGTATAAGTAATAAGACCGCATCAAAGGGGATAAATTGGGCCAAAACTAAACTCGTGGTACAACGTACAGGGTTTTCATAAAGTATGGACGGATTTAATTCGCTTATTATTTACATAAAAATGCTCATATTGAAATCAAATAAAGTGCAAACGGTAGCGGAAGTATTAAAGTTTTACCTGTAATCTGCACCAGCTCAGTTCATTCACCGCCACACCTCCAACTGGGCGTCATTCCCAATCCATCGGTTAGGGAATTTCTCGTCAAGGAACTGTCTCACCTTGTTTGCATAGTGAGGTGGTGCCCCGTCCTGTTGGAACACGATGTCGTTCTGGTTATCTCCTATTTGGGGCATGCTCTAAAATGTAATGTAACACCAGCGGGTTCATAATCTCGAGGAAATATATAATCTACTTTTTATACCCGTCAGACAGTACATGGGCAGGTTTGTGCTTTGCACGCCTGTCTGATTCAGCCTTCACAAGTGACGTAGAGGCTGAAGCTCCATCGTCCGCCTCAGCAGTTACAGGTTTGCAAGCTGACACCACGGCTTGACCGTTTGTGTAACAGAGGGTGTTGAGAAAGAACTGCTTTCATACAATATGGTTGTCCACTCTGTATATCAGCGTGTATTTCCTTCGCGATCTTCAAAACATCGTTTTGCTTGCAGTTTTCTGTATGGTCACACTCCTTGCTAGGTAATCTCGTCTTCTTTGGATATCCATACCCCAGTAATTTTCATGTCTCTGTACACCGGTTGCCTGTATTTTTTCTCACTCCACCCCTTCCGGCATTTACAGTCAGATTGGATTGGGTGTATCTTTTTGTCTCTTGCAATCCTACCCTCCCGCTTCTCACATCTTTCTTTTCTTGTTTCGAGCAGGAGTGTTATCTTCTCGGCCTTGCGCTTGATCGCCCTCGTGATCTTTCCCTTCATCTGCCACTGAATCTGCCACTGATCTTCCTGATCTTGCAGTCGCCTTGCTCTCGTAGCTTCCAAACAATTCTATCCCTTTTTTCACTGCGTTCTTCTTTTCTCCGAGTCGGTTCTTCTGTGCATCCTCCACGTTCACGTTGGCATGATAATGATCCAAATCCGGAATGATGCAATGATCCAACTCATTTACGTGGAAAACAAACGAATCAATTTACGCAACCCTACTTAAGTTGTACTTTCATTTGTCACACCCATCTCCAGTATCAATTTCAAGATATTCTAAACATGATCGCGTTTGTATCATAATCCGTGTCTCGTTATCCTTCACACCGTGTGGAACATGGCATAAACTCCCGTGTTCTGGCTGGTTTTGACTCTTGATTTCCACCGTCCAGCTCCAAGATCCACATAGAGTGGATTTTTTTTCTGGAATATAATGAACTGTCGTGCATATAGGTCACAAAGTCATAACATTGGTGCACTGTTCAATGTAAGGCATACCTCATTGTTCAATTCCATTGAGTATATTCCCGCTGGAACAAATGTCAGTCTGAGGAATATTTAAGCTATATATGTAATTGCTCAACAAAGTTAGGGACTTATGGATCTATCTCGATTTATACCATATGCGTTGCTCAGTGGTTAGTCTGGGGATTGGGAGCATTATCAACCCTTGTCTATAATAATTGGCCATGCGTGTAACGATAAGAACTGACAGTCTACAACTATTGAGTTAGTCTAATCCCGCTTATAAACGTTAATCATTCCAACTCAGGCACGTGTCCCAAGGGGTGTACGTTCATGAAAAGTACATTAAATATGTATAATTAAGTCTGAAGTTATACTATTTTCCCACATAACTCTGAATTTTTAGGGGGTTCGGGCCAACTGGACCCATCTTAAATACGTTCGCGTTTCAACTTCAAATATCTGACCAACTCTCATACTATTTAACATAATTCATGCATTTGAGCTGCAATGGTATTGCTATCTTATTCCTCCCTTGGTTATGGTATGCAGCCGCGCCAGTTCAGCTGTATGTTTCCCTCTTGAAGTCATCTTTTTCGAATCAATGACACTCCCTCCGTAGTATTAGAAAAACAAACACACCAGCTGCGCTTTCTCCCACTAAACAATTGCCTGCTACTAGCAAATAATTACCAGTGATACGGCTTACGCCCGAACCTATTTGACCGGTTTGTTCCCATGATTTGGGGCGCTGGTCCAGCCAATTTCATTCAGATTCAACCATTGATCGGTTTATACAACGGTGACGTCACTCTCAGACACGCGTAAAGAGAGAACATCCCAGAGTCCTACATTCATGTTTGAACAGAACAATGTAATTCGCGTTACATCGTTTTGTTGCTACAAAATGCACATTTACTACTTACAATGACATTGACAGAACAATGGAATTTCACTCACGTAGCCGTTCAGTAGGGACAAAACAATGTATCTCGATTTGCATCGTTTTATCGCTACAGACAGGCTAATTTCCTACTTAGATCAAAATTCTCTTTGCTATATTTTCAAAAGTATTTGACCCAGCTCAATTCTAGGCCTGGTGAACATAAATATAGGTGGCGGGAAATTAAAAAATGCTAATAGAGACAAAACAATGTAACTCAAGTTACAGCGTTTTGTCGTGACACGACAGCAACAAGATATGCAGTTGGAGATTGCGTTTTTTTTTTACTGTTATCATTTTGCTTACGAATGCTGTTTGCAAGCTGTTCTGTCAATAAGTGTCAGCATATGGATGTCTAGGGAAGTTAACTTAGGTATTTTCCCAAGCAATCCAGAGTGATGTTACATTTATCAATAACTGTTTTCAGTTTTCGATCTAATACAATCACTTTCATTAATACACTTTGAATTTCGAATTTCGGCTAATCGTATGGTAAAAATGTCAGAAGCAACCGGAGTGAGACCTTAATCAATTCACGCTTCACAAGATAATTGATGTTCTTTCTCTTTCCAAAATCTTTAACTATAGAAATCTTGATAGTAAAAATGTAGCATCAAGGAATTTGAGCATTTTAGTCCGTATACTAGTTGCATATAAAGTTATTACGTACATAGCAAACATATATTGTTAGTGAAAGGTGAATTTTTATTATGGAGCTGTGAAAATAGTTAAACATAGATATCATTAGATATCATTGGATCAGTCTACATTTCTCGAGGAGAAAATTGTTTATTGCAACAAAAGATTTGGTATAATGTTAGTAGGACATATGCAGTGGAAGTAATTAATTTAGGAGAAAACTGCAATTCCGGTATAATTTGCAGTTGCATACTTCATTAACAATTACATGTACTCTATATTTTTTTAAATTCGTGTAAATTGAATAACAAATATTCTTGCTTAGAGTTAAGATTCTTGTTCTGCTTTAGGTATCAGCGTTTTAGATAATCCATAGCATGGTAGGATATCGGCTAAATACTTGTGTTTGTGCCAATTACGACTTCATAGATAATTGTACCGCACCCTAAGAAAGTTATATCGCAGTCATTCTTAAGGTATTCACTAGGAAAACGATAAGAAAATGAGATCACTATAAGAGAACATGGTAGTTGAATATATTATCACTATAAGAATAAATCATCGTAGAAGAGGTGGATTAACCCTTTTTCGGCTGAATTATGTTTTAACAATAGCAGGTAGATGAGAAATCAAATTTAGGCAAAAATTAGTGGGTAAATATGATCATTGAAAGAAAAATCTTCCATTGTTGTTCAACAATGCGCCAAGGGTAAAGGGAATCTGAAGTCCCGTCAGGCACTTAGGCTTGTACACTTATATAAATTTACATGTAAAATATAAAAGAAATCGCTTAGACTTTACTTACTTGTTTATTTAGAAATTATTACAAAACGCTGGATGAAAGGCTGGTATATGTCGTTTTACAAATTAGATTAATATTTATGACGTGATTAAAAGGATACAAATATCAAAAAGCAATAATAAAATATAGTGTACAAGAGATGTGCATTTATTGCAGTATCAATAAGTATAGTATGGAAATACATATCGTATTCGTTTATACTTAAAAATGTTTCCACTAATATATATATATATATATATATATATATATATATATATATATATATATATTACAATGCAAAAGCATAGGTTTCTAAGCATGATGATAATCATACAAATAATTTTTTGTCTGGTTTACGCAAAGAAAAATGTTAAACACTGCATTATCTGTCAGGAAAGTGAATGTCGCCTATTTTTCGAGTCTGGCATTCCTGCGCTCCATCCGTGGAGAGTATGAGAATTCAATCAATCAAATGTTTATTGAGGGGCAAAAAGAAAAGTTTAATCTGAATAAGACATTTCAGAGGGGCACAAGCTGTGAATACGAAAAGTGCATAGTGTAAGTAAAGGACGACACCGAAAGAGAAAGCCAGAAACAGCTGTTAAACTTAGAAAAAAGAGTAAAAATTTTCAAAGTGGGAACATAAAACACAAATACAACAAATAATCCGACAACTAAACGTTCAACATGCCGTGCTCTTGGTGTAGTGGTTAAGGTGCTGGCTTACCAATGCAAAGGTCGTCAGTTCGAATCCCCATCAAGGACATTTCTATGAATTTTTGTTGATAATACATACAGCTCATGAGATGGTAAAAGAGGTCGTATTTAGTTTTCCGTTGTAATTATTTTTGGTAATGTTTAGTACTGATAATACTTTTTATCTTTGCGTATTGCTTTTATTCTTTTCTTCATTTCGAAAGAGAAGAATATCCGAAAAAATGCCACCAAAATATCTCTTATTTTGAATGTAAACGCCATTTTCAATTAGTGAAGAATAGAAATTGAACGTTCCGAACTAGCTGCAAAAAGTAAAAAGAAAAACATGGAAGTGGACAATACTCATGGTTACTAAAAATACAATTTCTACATGCCTTACAGCTCCCGACCACGTTTCTACGTTAGCAAGTAAGAGGCTTGTGTTTGGGTTAGGCTGGTCAATACGTTTTGCAAAGGGGCCCGGTTTAGCTCTGACGCACCACAGGTGGGAGAAGGGAGCAAAACACTTTTTCTCTCTTCCTCTGTGTGTCTATTTATCTATCTATCTGTATATATATAACGCTATTTGTGAATGCCATAACCACCCAAATTTTCAGGGGATTGAGACGAAACTTACAACACAAACATTAATTGTTGAAATATCTTGATGCGTTGGTTAACCAGAATAATCAGATGAAAATGTTCAAAATGGCAGCCCTTCAAACTCTTAAAAAGTTCCAAAGGAACAGAATTTTGCCCATAAATAGGTATTCAGAAAGTTTGAATAACTTTTCCACTTTTCCTGAAATATTTGTGTACAGGGACTTATCCTCATTTATTGAAATATTGGATCCGATTAATAGCCTAAAGAATGTTCACGCCCTTTTGCTACGGTCAGTTTTTTTTTCGTTTTGCAGGAGGGGGTTATTTCCTATCGGAACAAGATGATTATTAGTAATGATATGGAATTACACATTGAAAGTGAAGTAACTTGTAAAACGTGGTATTTGAAAGATTAATATAATAAATGTGCTTTCGTCTAACACAAAGGACTGTCAATCATGTATTTCGATTTCGGGAGCGTGAATAGCGAGGAGTGTTATTTGATGTGGTTTTTAGTAACACATTGCGTTGGAAATAAAGGTAGGAAATATTAGTGGTAAGTAAAACAACAACAACAATAATAATAATAATAATAATAATAATAATAATAATAATAATAATAATAATAATAATAATAATAATAATAATAGGTGTTGTTTGTGGCAAGGCAATATCTTCTTCAAACGTAATGATTGCTACGCCATATCTCCCTTACAAACAAAATATTCGCAATTTATATCGAGAGAACGGGAAATTGTATAGTGATGGGAGCAACGTTGGACAGTATGCAGTCATAGTACTCAGAAAAATAAACGATTTCAATAAAAAATGAACGAAGAGTCATTGTCATGGGTAGTCGTTGGGCACGGCAGAGTCCTCTTTAGACAAAATGTCGATAACTTATATCGAGAGAACAGGAGGTGATAATGGGATGGGACCAACGTTGGACACCGTGGACCCATAAGGCGCATCGAAAAAATTAGGGGGCGGACGCCAGCCAGCCTTACTTATTTCCACATAATAATACAAAATTATATTGTCGAAATACACACACGCTTTAGCTACTAATATTTCATATTATTATTATTATTATTATCGACAGCGTCTTTTCATTACGTGTGCATGTTTGACATGAAGCCAAAGAGAAGATCCATCATTCGTAGAAAGAATAAAAATAGTCAGTTACTTTAATTGTGAGCGACAGAGAAAAATACGAAAAGAGTGACTGACTACCTAAAAGGAACAATACTTTCTCTCAAATGGATAAAATATCAAGCCGAGATAGATTCGAACTCGCATGGACGGCGCGATAATCCAGTGCTTGGCCACTTTTTTTTAACTTACTCACCGAACGTGTTTAAGAAACTTACTTATTGCTAATTTTACATGCTTCACTCGTTTAACTTGCTTTTTCTAATACTTATAACGACAGGGACACGAACACAGAAACATCCAGAACTTTTAAAAATCATAGATTCTCTCCCGCCGGGAATCGAACCCGGGACACCAGAAAACAATGGCGCACGTGCTAGCCACTAGACCACCAGGGAGGGTACAGCTCACTCTCTGTGTCGTTAGGGATTACAATCACTGTATTGCCAGCTATCACTTCTATGGGTTGTATACTATGATCACATGTTTCTTCTTTGCTGGAAGAGTTAAACCTATATTCTATGTAATACATGAGGTATTTAGACCTATATGCTCTTCATATTTTGTAATAAAAGCGTCATGCTGGGAATAAGAAAAATAACATTCTTTGGACAAAATGAAAACTTTTTTCATCAGAAATATTTATCTACGAGGGATGCGGAGTAGTGTATTTCAGAATAGTTACTGTTTAGTTCAGTAAACGAAGAAAGGGGTATAAAAAGCATATATGTCGCGTCAACGAGATCGACCAGTGTTGACAGAGGCGGAAGCAGATGTGTGGTAATACAATAACTTGGTTAAATTGATAATTGGTTCTTTATTCTGTAGTAGATCGTATCACAACTTTACGGGGGATCAGAGAAAGACTTACTAACGCTATCATATAATAAGCTTTAGTAACACAGATCATACAGATCATAAATACACAAATAGATGTAACTGTAAGTACTACAACTTGGACTTAACGAAAGCCGTTTA
The DNA here is from genome assembly GCF_964235325.1 of Thermobia domestica. Classification (NCBI taxonomy): domain Eukaryota; kingdom Metazoa; phylum Arthropoda; class Insecta; order Zygentoma; family Lepismatidae; genus Thermobia; species Thermobia domestica. Next base: position 18,367 of record NW_027656093.1, on the reverse strand, counting down.
GATATTAAGTGGTTTGCACGGTTGTGTAAGACACAATATAATTCTTCATACTTCAGCTTCCAGTAGCTAGACATGCAATTTCTGGTTAGATACTAAACTGCTGTCGGATTTTAATACATGACGTATTGCAGGATACAAAATGCTTTGCACTACTTGTTTGTTTGTAGACAGCTACTACCTTAGTGTTCTGAAAGGTTGTGTATTAACTAAGTATAGCCCATTCCGGAATTATTACTTTCCGGACTCCCGAAAGTAAAACCAGACAAATTCCGGAATTCGGAAAATTCCGATTTTGGGATAATTCCTTAATTCGGAAAAATCCGGAATTTAGAAATTTCTGATTTCGTTAATATTTCGGAATTCGAAAAATCGGAAATCCGGAGTTTTTCTCGAAATCCGGAGTTTTTCTCAATTCCGGATTCTTCCCGAGTTCCGGAATTCTTCTGAATTACGGAGTGTAACTGAAATCCATAATATTCCGAAATCCGGAAAGTGAAATTTCCGCTTCTGAAAAATGAATTTATTTTGGTTAATATGAATCGTGGCGGAAATAAATCTTTGATCAGGTAATGGCGACTGCTTTGAAATAAATGGAGAGTATGAGAATTCAATCTAACTTGTGAACCAACGATTTAAGAAGAACTCAAGTTATTAATGTCAACTTTGGCGACTTCATAACAGAAATACGAAAGACATTTTGAATCGAAGAAATAAAACATACAAGTTTGCAAGGGGAGAGAAAGAAACCTAACGTAAGCAGACTAAAAACGAATCTTTTACCGCGTAGCGATCGCGTTTCAGTGGTCAAGGTGCTTGTGCGAATGCACGTTGCAATTATTATTATTATTATTATTATTATTATTATTATTATTATTATTATTATTATTATTATTATTATTATTATTATTATTTACTTTAATATTTTTGATGGCGATTGATCCGCGATAATATACGTTTTATTATATTTAGATATTCGAATACTCGGATGTTTCAATACTTGAACTATGAAATCTTCAGGAATGATAATAATAATAATAATAATAATAATAATAATAATAATAATAATAATAATAATAATAATAATAATAATAATAATAAACTAATAACAATTATTGTTATCTCGCAGAAGATTAAAAGCTAGGAGCTAATTATCGATCAGGTCATACCATTACAAGCAGAAACGTGACATTTGGGAAGAATATTTCGGTTTGGTTTAATGTTGCTCACGAGAAGAAGAATTTCTCATCTCGTTTCTAAAACAAATATAATAACATGAGAATTAACATTTTACATTCGAGACGGGTCAAGGCTAACTCAAAATTTTCGTCTCTCTTTGGAGATGAGAATCGAGACGAGAAGAAAACTATCGTACACATTTCCCGTTTTGTCTCGATTCTCGAAATAGTGTATGTCCATTCTCTAACTAACAATTGCTCTGTAGACTGAATCTCATAGGCTATTTCGTTACATTCTATTTCAGAACTCATTGAATTACGCTCTGTGTATATATTTTGTAGCAAAGCTGTTATACTTACCTCTGCATATCCTAAAAATTAGTTTATTATATGCCTTACTGTTGCGTGATATTCAGTTATATTTATTACAGTTATTTTTCTTAAAACATACAGTAGAATACTTTCTATATGAAACTTCAATGGAACGTTCTAGTTTAAAATGTTGGTAGTTGCAGAGGTGTGTCTTGAAGGTACGGAACCCTTTCCCCGAAATCTCTACTTTTAAGAAAGTATTGCCAAATTTCAGGGCAAGTTTGAAACATTTATTATTATTATCATTATTATTATTATTATTATTATTATTATTATTATTATTATTATTAATAATAATAATAATAATAATAATATATCTTTAAAAGATATACGGTTTGTACCTGAATAGTTGAAGTTAATTGACTGTCGATCTCGGCGTCAAGAAGTCTTCAGAACGGACATCGGTCACGTTCCGGGTTTGAGTTCCGAAGAGGCAAGTATTCGGTGTCGAGCCAAAAATTGTTAAAAGTTATAGGCTTCAGCCAAAGATGTTCAAAACAGCTGGGACCGGGTTTAGGCTTCTCAACGGCTCGAGTGGCTCGCCTTACAGCTCATTCACTATCGAACCGAACCGAGAAGTGAGCCGAGTCAACAGCTTACCCAACCGAGCCGATTTGAGCCAGCGGCTTAGTTGAGCTGAGTCGAAACGTGGCGATGGACTATTTTCAACTTAGCTGGCTCGAACTTGTTCACATGAGCCTAGTAGGTGACACATCCCAACAGAGAAAGCTCGAGCCATCGGCTCAATTGAACTGAGTCGATGGCTCTTTCCAACTGAGCCGGCTCGGGTCATCGGCTCATCCCAACCGAGCCGACTCGTTCGCTCTTTTGATACGAGACGAGCCGGTTGATATCACAACCAGGGTTGGTCTTCTTCTTGGGCTCAAGAATTCGACCGTGCTGGTCTCATCCTTGATTTTAAGAACTACAGTATATACTTATATTGGTGATTACATGAACATGTTTGGAGCGAACCAATAATATTTCTGTAATGATATTTCCACCAAAGTGCATGCCGTAGTTAATTTATTCGTTGATCTGGAGATAATTTAGTGCCCATTAATAAACTAAATAACATACAATGGAGTAAAATTACGGAAATGATGTCGTATTATACACTAATTTCGCCGTGCAAGTTCAATAGTATAATAATAATAATAATAATAATAATAATAATAATAATAATAATAATAATAATAATAATAATAATGATAATAATAATAATAATAATAAATTTTCATCGGTCCTGCGCGGAAAGTGAGAATTAAATCAATCACACGTGTAGTCAAGGTAAGGAGAAAAGCCTAAACCGAATAAGACATTGAAGCGGGTCACTAGCTGGGAATAAGAATAGTGCATAGTCTAAATAAAGGACGACACCGAAAGAAAAATCTAGAAACAGCAGGTAAACGGAGAAAAAAGAGTAGAAATTGTTGAAGTGGAAACATATAATACAAATACTAATAGGGATGATCACGAGTCCAGCCAAAATTCGACTTTACTCGAGTTCAATTCGAGTCGAGTCAAAGGTAATTTTCTTGAGTTGCGTCCCGAGCTAAGTCGCTGATTTCGAGGTCGAGTTTAGAGTTGAGTCGAGTTTGATAATGGCTTGCTCGTTCGTTCAGCTCGTTTTAACTCGTTTTGAAATAATGGCCTGATTAGACTGGAAAGCGAAAGCCATGAGAAACGTAAGCAGTAACATGGAATACTTTTAGTGCATCTCGTGGGGCAATATTAGTGTATCTCGTCTCGTCTAGATAAAGAGAAGATAAGAGTTTTTTTATTATTACGAGGCAGCCTCAAATGTCGTAATCACCAATATAAGTATATAATTTAGTTCTTAAAATCAAGGCTGAGACCTGCACGGCCGAATTCTTGAGCCCAATAAGAAGACCAACTTGGGTAGTGATATCAACCGGCTCGTCTCGTATCAACTTAGCGAACAGCTCGAGTCAGCTGAGCCGTCGGCTCGGCCCAATTGAGGCGATGGCTCGAGCTTTTTCGGATGGGATGGGTCACCTACTCGGCTCATGTGAACCGGTTCGAGCCAGCTAAGTAGAAACTAGTCCATCGGCATGTTTCGACTCAACTCAACTAAGACGATGGCTAAAATATGCTCGGTTGGGTGAGCTGTTGGCTCGGCTCACTTCTCGGTTCGTTTCGATAGTGAATGAGCTGTAAGCCGAGCCGCTCGAGCTTTAAGCCTAAAGCTGGTCCCAGCTGTTTTTTGGCTGTTGCCTATAACATGTTTGGCTGAAGCCTATAAATTTAACAATTTTTTCCTCGAGCCCGAATACTTGCCCCTTCGGAACTCAAACCCAGAACGTGAGCGATGTCCTTGCCTCCTGAAGACTTCTCAACGACCGAGATCGACAGTCAATTAGCTTTTAATATTCAGATACAAACCGCATATCTTTTAAAGATTATACACGGTGTTGATATAATAATAATAATAATAATAATAATAATAATAATAATAATAATAATAATAAATATAATAATCATAAAAATTTTAAACTTGCCCTGAAATTTGGCAAAACTTACTTCAAGGCAAACCTCTGCAACTACCAACATTTTAAACTAGAGCGTTCCATTGAAGTTTCATGTAGAAAGTATTATACTGTAAGTTTTAAGGAAAATAACTGTAATAAATATAACTGAATATCACGCAACAGTAAGGCATATAATAAACTAATTTTTAGGATATGCAGAGGTAAATATAAAAGCTATGCTACAAAATACCTACACAGAGCATAGTTCAATGAGCTCTAAAATAGAATGTAACGAAATAGCCTATGAGATTCAGTCTACAGAGCAATTGTTAGTTAAAGAATGGACATACACTATTTCGAGAATCAAGACAAGACGGGAAATGTTTACGATACTTTTCGTCTTGTCTAGATTCTCATCTCCAAAGAGAGAGGAAAATTTTGAGTTAGCCTTGACCCGTCTCGAATGTAAAATGTTAATTCTCATGTTATTTTTTTTTATTTTAGAAACAAGATGAGAAATTTCTCTTCTCGTGAGCAAAATTAAACCAAACCTTTATATTCTTCCCAAATGTCACGTTTCTGCTTGTAATGGCATGACCTAAGCGATAATTAGCTCCTAGCATTTAATCTTGTACGAGATAATTATAATTTTTGTTAGTCTATTCTTATTCTTCTTCTTATTATTATTATTATTATTATTGTTATTATTATTATTCCTGAAGATTTCATAGTTCAAGTATTGAAACATCCGAGTATTCGAATATCTAAATATAATAAAACGTATATTATCGCGGATCAATCGCCATCAAAAATATTAAAGTAAATAATAATAATAATAATAATAATAATAATAATAATAATAATAATAATAATAATAATTGCAACGTTCATTCGCACAAGCACCTTGACCACTGAACCGCGATCGCTACGCGGTAAAAGATTCGTTTTTAATCTGGTTACGTTAGGTTTCTTTGTCTCCGTTTGCAAACTTGTATGTTATATTTTTTCGATTCAAAATGTCTTTCGTATTTCTTTTATGAAGTGGGCAAAGTTTACATTAATATCTTGAGTTCTTCTTAAATCGTTGGTTCACAAGTTAGTTTTCTCTCCACACGAAACTACAAATATAAGAGATTGAGTTCTCATACTCTCCATTTCTTTCAAAGGAATCGCCATTACCTGGTCAAAGTTTTATTCCGGAATTTGTCTGGTTTTACTTTCGGGAGTCCGGAAAGTAATAATTCCGGAATTGGTTACTTACTGAAAGCTTTCTCTGCTCCCCCGTAAAGTTGTGATACTATCTACTACAGAATAAAGAACCAATTATCAATTTAACCAAGTTGTTGTATTACTACACATCTACTTCCGCCTCTGTCAACACTGGTCGATCTCGTTGACGCGACATATATGCTTTTTTATACCCCTTTCTTCGTTTACTGAACTAAACAGTAACTATTCTGAAATATACTACTGCGCATGCCTCGTAGATAAATATTTCTGATGCCAATAGTTTCCATTTTGTCCAAGAAATGTTATTTTTCTTATTCCCAGCATGACGCTTTTAATACATTATATGAAGAACACGTAAGTCTAAATACCTCATGTATTACATATAATATAGGTTTAACTCTTCCAGCAAAGAAGAAACATGTGATCATAGTATACAACACACAGAAGTGATAGCTGGCAATACAGTGGTCGTAATCCGTAATGACACAGGGAGTGAGCTGTGCACTCCCCGCTGGTCTAGTGGCTAGCACGTGCGCCTTTGGTGTCTGCTGTACCGGGTTCGATTCCCGGCAGGAGAGAATCTATGATTTTTGACTGTTCTCGATGTTTCTGTGTTCGTGTCCCTGTCGTTATAAGTTATTAGAAAAAGCAAGTTAAACGAGTGAAACAAGTAAAATTAGCAATAAGTAAGTTAATGAAACACGTTCGGTGAGTAAGTTAAAAAAGAGGACATAGCGCTGGCTTTTCGCACCCTCCATGAAGGTTCGAATCTATCTCGGCTTGATATTTTATCCATTTGAGAGAAAGTATTATTCCTTTTCGCTACAGACAGTCAGTGATTTTTTTCGTATGTTTCCCTGTCGCTCACAGTTAAAGTAATTGACTATTCTTATTCTTTCTACGAATGATGGATCTTCTCTTTAGCTTCATGTCAAACATGCACAAGTAGTGAAAAGACACTGTCGATAATAATAATAATAATAATAATAATAATAATAATAATAATAATAATAATAATAATAATAATAATAATAATAATATGAAATATTAGTAGCTAACTCATATGTGTATTTCGACAATATAATTTTATATTATTATGTTGAAATAAGTAAGGCTGGCTGGCGTCCGCCCCCCTAATTTTTCCCATGCGCCTTAGGGGTCCACGGTGTCCAACGTTGGTCCCATCCCACTATCACCTCCTGTTCTCTCGATATAAGTTATCGACATTTCCCTAAAGAGGGCTCTGCCGTGGCCCCATGACTATCCATGATTTTGCATTAAAATCGCTTATTTTTCTGAGTAGTATGAGTTCATACTGTCCAACGTTGCTCCCATCACTACAATTTCCCGTTCTCTCGATATAAATTGCAAATATTTTCTTTGTAAGGGAGATATGGCGTTACAATCATTACGTTTGAAGATGAATTAAAGAAGATATTGCCTTGCCACAAACAACACATTATTATTATTATTATTATTATTATTATTATTATTATTATTATTATTATTATTATTATTATTAGTAGTAGTAGTAGTAGTAGTAGTAGTAGTAGTAGTAGTAGTAGTAGTAGTAGTAGTAGTATATAGTAGTATTAGTATTATAATCATTATTATTATTTTACTTACCACTAATTTTGCCAACCTTTATTTGCAATGCAATGTGTTACTAAAAGCAAATCAAATAACACTCCAGCCATTCACGCTCCCGAACTCGAAATACATGATTTATGGTTCTCTGTGTTAGACGAAAGCACATTTATTATATTATTCTTTCAAATACTACGTTTCACAAGTTACTTCACTTTCAATGTGTAATTCCATATCATCACTAACAATCATCTTGTTCCGATACGAAAATAACCCCCTCCTGCAAAATAAAAAAAAGAAACAAAAAAAGCCTGACCGTAGCTAAAGGGCGTGAACCTTCTTTAGGCTATTAATCGGATCCAATATTTCAATAAAAGAGGATAATTCCCTGCACACAAATATTTCAGTAAAAGTGGAAAAGTTATTCAAACTTTCTGAATACCTCTTTATGGGGAAATTTTGTTTCCCTTGGAACTTTTTAAGAGTTTGAAGGGCTGCCATTTTGAACATTTTCATCTGATTATTCTAGTTAACGAACGCATCAAGATATTTCAACAATTAATGTTTGTGTTGTAAGTTTCGTCTCAATCCCCTGAAAATTAGGGTGGTTATGGCATTCACAAATAGCGTTATATATATATACAGAGAGATAGATAAATTTACACACAGAGGGAGAGAGAAAAAAAGTGTTTTGCTCCCTTCTCGCACCTGTGGTGCGTGAGAGCTAAACCAGGTTCCTTTGCAAAACGTATTGACCAGCCTAACCTAAACACAAGCCTCTTACTTGCTAACGTAGAAACGTGGTCGGGAGGTGTAAGGCATGTAGACATTGTATTGTAGTAACCATGAGTATGGTCCATTTCCATGTTTTTCTTTTTACTTTTTGCAGCTAGTTCGGAACGTTCAATTTTTATTCTTAACTAATTGCAAATGGCGTTTACATTTAAAATAAGAGAAATTTTGGTGGCATTTTTTCGGATATTCTTCTCTTTCGAAATGAAGAAAAGAATAAAAGTAATACCCAAAGAAAAAAAGTATTATCAGTACTAAACATTACCTATAATAATTACTACGAAAAACTAAATACGACCTTATTTACCCTCTCATGAGCTGTATGTATTATCAACAAAAATTTTTAAAAATGTCCCTGACTGGGATTCGAACTGACGAACTTTGCATTGGTAAGCCAGCACCTTAACCACTACACCAAAATCACGGCATGTTGAACGTTTAGTTGTCGGCGTATTTGTTGTATTTGTGTTTTATGTTCCCACTTCGACAATTTCTACTCTTCTTTCTAAGTTTGACAGCTGTTTCTGGCTTTCTCTTTCGGTATCGTCCTTCATTTATACTATGCACTATTCGTATTCAGAGCTTGTGCCCCTCTGCAATGTCTTATTCAGATTAAACTTTTCTTTTTGCCCTTCAGTAAACATTTGATTGATTGAATTCTCATACTCTTCACGGATGGAGCGCAGGAATGCCAGACTCGAAAAATAGGTGTACATTTACTTTCCTGACAGATAATACATTTGAGTGTGGCCGTGGTTCCAAGTTTTTCATAGAGCAGAATTCGCATCTTCCTGTTTCAGTTACAAACTGAGGGCAATGCATTCATATATTTTGTAGTCTTATGTCCTTGCTAACAGAAATGAAGCTTTCCTCCTCTTTATGGGCTTACTTGAAGCAGGGGATGAAGATTGTTGATTTGGTCTTCTTCATTTTTGTGCTGATTGCCTGCCAAGCGTTAGTATACCCTGCACTACTTGCCTCTTGAATTGAAGAAGTGGTGTCTGGTCGTACTGTGGATGATATGGTCGTAGATTATTGTAGATGACATAGGAATTTACCAAGGTCATTTCCATAAACGCAAAGAAAAGGCGATGAAATCACTTTTCCATTTTCTGTCACGATCATAAATCGAACGCAACATATCAGCTTTGTCTACCCCTCCCATATGCATGTTGTAATCTTTGACCACCATTAGTGCTGATACAGTGATTTTAGAACCATTTTTTTTCTGCAAAGTTGTAGTTTCTGTGCCATGATAGTTGGACAGGAAATGGACACATTTGCTATTCTTCCATTTGAAGTAAGTCAGTCCCTTATCCAAACTTCTGAAATCAAATTCACCTCTCTTCAAATCTTTGTCTCGTGCTAATTTCGGCAGTCTTGAACGGCCGTGGCGTATTGTTCCACAGTCGTAGATTTGTTTTCTTTTTAGGTACTCAAAAAGCTCTAACGACGTAAAGTAATTGCCCATCTTTGAAACGAACTGCGCTTTCATCTACACACTGATAAAGATCGGCAAGTTTGTACTTCTGGAAATTATTGTTCAATGTTGTTATCAAAGGCCTTATTTTGTACAATTTGTCTTGGTTATCAGAAGTGATTTCAGTTTTATCCTTCACATGTAAGTTCGATAAAATATGTTTGTACCTATCGCGTGATATAGTTTGAGGAACAACAGGAACACACAAGTCAATATCGGCACTCTAATAATGATAAAATTGTGACAAACGATGATAACCAAAAGGAAACGGAAGACCCATAAATCCTTACAAATCATGTGTTGTGACTGGACGACTGTTCCTTTGTTTTTGCTGTATATATAAGTTATTCTGAAACACTATATCATTAGTACGCTCCCTGACAGAATGGCCAAATAATGTCTGTTGGATTACTTTCAACACCGAAAAACTGTCTGATAGCTCCTTTTGCCAAAGAAAATATAGGAATAGTTGTTACGCTTTCTCTTCTCTTGAAATTTCAGTTCGGTTCTTTACTCTTCGAATTCTTATCTCGTACCAGTATCTCATCTTCCGATTCATCAGAATCCGACGTCCTGTGTGATTGCGAAGGTCCGCTGGCTGTTGGTTTTTGGCTACTAATGTAAGCATTCGAGGGTCCCGTCGTTAGCTTATTGTTCCTCATGCTCCCAGCTTCGTCATTATGCTCATTTTTGCTCTCTGAGTTCTCAAAGAGTGTCGACATCAGAAGGAAATTCTTCTAAAAGACTAGAAGATACTCTTCAATCTCTTCTACTGAAAGCCTCTTCGACATTGTTCTCAAAGAAGACAATTGGAGGCAATTGTGACAATTTACCATAACACATGTTCGTTTCTTTATGTACCAACATACACCTAGCTGCCTGACGGGACCTAGAAGTACATAAAAGGAAATTTATAATAAAAGTAAAACCCTAATAACCACGCTAGATTTTCTTCCATGATCTTATTGCTTCATCATTATAAAACAACATTAAAAAATCAGTAACGTCTTACCTTCTTAACAGGCATAAAATTTAGCGCCAAATGGGACGACGATGTGTTCACTACAAAAAATTTTGCACACTAACAACAGCTTGTAAATATTTCATTTGTCCCTTTATTTCCAACGCTTGAAACCGCTCGTGCCATTTGTTGATCGTTCTCAGTACTCTCTCTACACAGAACAAGGACGTCCCGTCAGCCCAATACCACGATTCCACTCTCCCAGACGAAATAATAGAACAATACAATTAGTGGGACTTAGGAATCCCGTTACTCCAAAAAAGGTTAAGATCCCGTTCCCTTTACATTGGATCATATAACTCAAAATTCGGGCAATATATTTCTATTGGTTCAATGTTACCGTTCCCACATACACTTGGTCTACGTATAACAAATCAAAATCACAACTTCAAGCGAAGATCAAATTTTCTAATCATACTCTTAATAGTAATGAACTCCATCCGGAATTTGGTATTCATCTTAATCCCTAACTTGTTGTCAGAGGAAATAGTTGTCTCCATAATAACTAATTTCAGAGAATGGTGAGAGATAATTAACTAGTATTATATGGTATTTGGTTCACGGTGTAAGACCTATCGACTCATCGGTGGAACTATGACCTCTCAATTGATGCTTTCCAAGAGAACACTAACGGATTAAAGTACTAAATTCAAAATATAAATTAGTAGGAAATAATATATTATTAATAATGGCGTATTATATTGTTATAAGACATTACTCAAATTAATTAACAATTGGAATACCAAGGTACGTTGTGTTACATGGAACACCAACGGGGGGAGGTCCTCTGAAAGCCACAGATTAAAGGCCATTATTTTTCAAGGAAAATAAGTTATCTTGTCTGATATGTACCTGTAGGATGCCTAAGACGTCATATATTATTCTTTTCTCTTACTACTATGTTTCTAAGTACTGTGTTGCAAACTATATATGTGTAATTGTTTAAGTTACCATTCTTAATGATGTCAGTAACTATTACCTACGAATTTTATTTGTTTGTGTAGAAAAAAACTATCAAACAGAGAAATAGCAACTTAGTACGGTGTAGCATGTGTACAATAGTGGCTCCTTAAAGCATTTTGGTGTGTTACAGTAAAATGTTATAGAAGGGAGACGACTGAGGTTTACTTCCGCATTCCAAGGAATTCGGTATTAATCTTGAGTAATTCCATCCCGGTTATCTCTCGAATGGCCAAATTCTTCGAAATTGTGTTTCCACGAAAAGATGGACCGTGTAAGAGACGATCATTATATACTATAGGATATGTCACCAGAGAAGCAGTGTTGCCAACCAAAAAAAGTTACATTTTTATGGTACCAAAACGCAAGGTTTTAGCAGCTATGGAATGAAAATGTAAGACGTAAGCAAGCAAGCTACGACTTGTCTGTCAGTTTTGTAAACTAACACCACTACAGCATCATGAATATTGGAAGGCATTCAGTGCAAGGCATAGTTCTTTTCCATCACTCTTTCTTATATATATATATATATATATATATATATATATATATATATATATACATTTATATATTCGATTACCGCATTTTCGGGAATAGCCATATATAAGAGGGTAGAAGGGATCTTTTCCTGTAGGCTAACGTTTCAGTAAACAAATTTAATGGTACCGAGTTTGATCTATAAGCATCCTTATACTGATAGGTGAAAGAAATCAGATTTTGGACTATGAAATACCAACCCACAAGTAAATATTAACCATTTAAGAACAAAACTGGTGAAACTCAGGATTCGGAACATGGGCTTTTGATATACAGTGTTCGTGATTGCTCCGTGCGTCCACCTCAGCTGGATCAGTTGATCGTTCCATTCGTGGATACCCAGTATACGATCAGTGTTCGGGGAACGTTTGATGCGGTATATATTTCTTTCCCCTGTATTCCACGCAAAACAATACCAATCTGTTGCACTGCTGGAACTGTAAACATACTAAATAAAATACAGGTAAAATACTTATCATCAAACACAAAATGTTATTATATAGCATGCACAATTTTACGTCACATGCATAACATTTATTTCACACAAAAGATATATTTGATACGTATATTTTAAGCTTTTAACATATTGTGGCACTTTACATTTATTGAACACTGGAATACTTTTCCAATTGTAATGGTGTGGGCCCCGTATTACAAGACGACCGAATATTGATATTTCCGCAAGCATATTCTCGGTTACGAAAGTCGAAGAATTGATAACATAGGCATGAACAATGTTCACTGATGACGAGTTATTAGGACTGTTTATTAGAATGTTCACTCCTTCCACATGATGGTTCCACATGATGGTTTCGCTAGTACTCCGTTATATCTTTATGTGGATTTGATTGTAAATTAACTTCTGTGTATATTTATGTTAAAATTTTCTTCTTAAATACCTTTCAGTTAAAACATCACTAACAAAACGCATACAGGAATTGCGTTAAGGTTTTTGACATTATATCTGCACATAAATGTCGGAGTGAGTCGTGATATGTTCTAATCACTATCGTAGCTATGAATCCACTCACCGCCCTTTCATCGCTCCTTTCTTGGCTTACATAATGGGGGCACATATATACACTATAGGAATACAAATAGTTCCCACAAAACTTTTAGTTTTTATATAACTGCCTCGTTAGTAAGAAGTAATTGATTGATTATCTCTTGATTGATAGTACATCAATCATACTGAAATACATAGAAATATAAATAACTAATAATTATTAATAAAAATGGACACTATGTCGTATGGTGCACTGCTTTGCGTAGTAATTCAGCTTTGCGTAGGTGTGAGTGAGGGAACGAGCAAATACCTTCCCAAAAAGGTTTCGGCGGTAGTAAAATATCTTAACGGGAGAGACACCTTGTTGGTAGAAAAATTCCATGGTTTCACTCTTCTGCGTATTTTGACTGACTAGCCGTTAGTTGCAGGAATTCCCTTTTAGAATACGAGGGTTGAATAAAAATACACAACTTTATAGTCAATATATATATATATATATATATATATATATATATGTGTGCGTGTGTGTGTGTGTGTTTGTGTGTTACAGGTTTCAAGGAATAAACTAATAGAAAATAAAATACTTTGGTGCCAAGAGTAATCAGAAAAAAATAGTCACTAGTTTTATAACGTGAAGTTTGCACAGTGCACCAGAATAATAACTAAGAGTGCCCTACATGCTGTAATACCAAAATTGTTTGAAAGGAAAGCAAAATAAATAGCCAAATCACTGGAATATAATAGTTAGTGTATGCGGTGAATAGCTCTTTAGCACTGCCAAGGATGGGCGTCTGATTCCCACAACACTTTCTTTATTTATAAATTGAAAAACCAAAACACTAAAAACTAAGCAAGTATGTTTTTTGATTAATGGGGTCAAGCTTGAAAATATCATTTTTTATTTTTTATGCAATTAGAAAATATAACAAAAATAATTTGTGGTCCTCCCAGGCCCTTATTGGACTGCTTAATGCTAGACAGGAATGATAATGACAGTAACGGTTGAGATATCAGCGACATTTCTATTCTGATAGTATTAGAGCATGTTCATCCCAGATAAATTAATCTCTAGTTTCGGTATATTATTAATTTGAGAATTGTAAATTGTACTTGATACATTTCTTGATCCCAATAATTATTTAAACACATAGGATCGACTTTACATTCAATTAAATATTTCTGCTTTTATTTTAGAAAAAATTATGATTATCATTTTTTTAGACCCATCGTCAGGTGCCTACACAAATGTACGAGTCATTAGACAAGTCATTAGTCATGTCATTAGCCAAATGGATGTTAGTTTTAATCGAATTTAGCTCTTCTCGGCCTTTATTTTACAGAGAACAGTGTATTTCAATCACTGCCTCATTGATGTAATATGCATATCCCAAAATTTGCATAAATGAGCTACGCTCAAATTTCAATTTTCAGTACGGTTCAAATGTTTTAATCTGATCGTTCTTAAACCATTAAATACCTAATTCTTATAGGTACAAATTCAACATGTATATTTTTCGATTTACATTTATCTAATGGTGTAGTATATTTAGTTTTTTAAAGACTACTGGTACATAACCATTTTTTCTTTTATGAGGTCCCATTATTCATGTGCTCACAGAGAGGACAAAGAGTGAAGCAGGTGGCTGGCAAGCTGTCAGGAGTTCAGTAATACAGACATTTCTCGCAAATATAACGAGTATAGCACATTCAGTGTCGAAGAGAAATGGAGGTATTTAACCAAACAATTCGTGTGTGTGTGTGTGTTTTCTGACTTTAAAGTTGGTCTCTCAGGTGCTGCATTATGTCGACATGTATGCCAAGCGTTTGGCAAGTAAACCGTGAACGAACGGAGCATCACTGGTTACAGGAATTACGTTTCGGGGTGGTTAGACTTTCGTATGTACCTCGAAACGGACATTAACATGTGTTGGGTTACTTGGACTTTAAAGCAACAAAACAAGATGATACGTGTCAAATCTGTGACGAACTTTCTGAAAGTATACATTTTTCTTCTAAGATAGTGAGATTGCAACTATATGAGATAGGGCAAACATCAATATGGCTATCATTCAAGTTAATCAAGATGGTACTAACACACTATCGTAGCCCAACATGAACTGCGATAAACAGTATGTTAGTCCTTTCTTACTCAAAACTTGAACACACACTTATTACGTCACTTGCTGACTGATGAGAAATATGAGTCATAAATGACACTTCCAAGAATATCAGATATCGTTTGTCACAACGTGATCATCTTCCTGTCAAATAAAGACATCACCTGTAGCCACAAAAGTTATATTCTCAGTTTGATGTAATAGTCAGTAAGTGGTACATTACGACCTTCTTCAACCAGGGCAGAATACCACTGCTGTACATTACTATCAGCAGTTTAAAGCGTGAACATACACTGCGGTAGAGGGAGTCGCAGTAAATTGCAAGGATGTGCTTTCCCCTACGACAATAGCGAGACACATGTTGAAAAGAAGGCTCGGGAGACCATCGAGCAGCTGGGATGAGAAACGTTGTCACAAGCACCATACTCAAATGACCTTGCACTAGCACACCACGTACTTCTTTCCCTCGACAACCATCCCGATTAGATATCCTTCGCAAATAAAGGAGACTCGAGTAGTGCAGAGATGGGTTTCTTCCTTACAAGGTTCTGTACGGTTGGAGGGAATTGGCAACACGGATTGGATGCTGATACAGAGTTCTTACAGGTCTTATGATACGTAAAATACACTTTATTGCTCTTTGTCTGTCACTGTCCTTTGACGACAATACCTTTTAGGTTATATTGTAAATATGTTTTACGTTGTTTTATTTACTACTTTGTCAGCTTTCCGCTAGGGCAATTCTAGGTTTATTTTGGAAAGATCTGTGGGAATGTGATGCTAGAGCACTCCATTTTTATGGAGAAGAAGCAAGTTGGTGACAATGTGTCGAGTGTGTGGAATCTGTATATTAAATGTGTATTTCATTAAGATTACACACTGAGGATTTACTTGGTTTGACTATGGGAAGTAAAAAATTAAGAACAGTATAAAAACATAAAACGTTTAAAGGACATACTACATATCTGCGAACATTTTTCAAGTTTATGAGATAGAAAAGCTATCATGAAAATACCTAGCGATTTCAGATCGAGAATTTCAGTATATCTGTACAGAATACCTAGTATTTCAATGCAATCTTCACAATAACAGTGATGTGATCAGCTTATGGAAGTTCCTAGTCCAAAAATACTCCGAGGTCTTTATGTGATACAGGTTTTCAATAGGACTCTTATTAATATAATACATATGATTAATTTTATTTTCTTCAAATAAATATTAAAAATAAAGCATTGTTGATATTTCAGTTTTACTTACCTCGATGCACACTAATCAGCAAGTTTAGCGAATATATGTTGAAGTTGTAGGACATCGTCTAGGATAGTGATTTCCGGGAAAATTTTACAGTCATCAGAAATGAGAATAATGCTTGTAGGTCGTAGAGAAAGGAAAAGAGCTCTACCATCTATGAAAAGAAGAAACAGTAATGGCCCTAGAACATTACCACGGTTAACCCCAGAAGTAACTGTGATAAATTTGGATGATACGTCTGTCAGAACAACACATTGTATACGATCAGTAAGATAATCCTTTAAGAGAGACACGAATTTGCCATGGAGATGAAATATGCTGAAAGCTTGAAGAGAAGCAGAAGATTTAAATTTTATGGAAAGCGTTTGATAAATGTAAATATATTACATCACGTTGAGTAGTTTCTGAAATACAGCGTATAGCATGAATAAGGATTCTGACATGTTTGTAAGGCAGCATGATATCTGTTGCCGGAAGCAATGTTATGCTATGTTCAGATAATGGGTTTTCAGATAATGTCTTTTATGATTTTCAGGCAATGAATTGACAGCGAAGAAAGCAGAGATATGGTCTATATGAACAAACATCTGTTTTAGTGCCTCATTCATAGATCGAAACTAAGTTACCCAGTTTCAAGAGTTGGAGGGAAATACCTTCTGTAAAACAATTATTAAAGAAAATGTTAAAGGAATAAGCTGTATTGTGGAGAAATATGGTATAAATATTGTCAGGTCTAAGAGCAAGATGATCAGACAGATTGGACAAGAGTGACTTCACTAACGCGCGCGTAGTAGAAATCGTTGATAATGAACATTAGCTTGAAGAACAGGGGGAGGATTGTTACTGCCTGTCTGGAGAAATGTTAGTAAACATAATTATTGACGGATTCTGCTTTGTGTTTTTCCAGTGCCAGTGCTGACATCTCTGGGCATACTAGTTTTATGTCTTTTTTGGATTCATGAGAAGCCAGAAGATGTTAGGTCTCCAACTGAAGGAAGTTGCAATATTGGAGACATAATTATTTTTTTTCCCTGTAAACAGGATCTTGCAATGTCGACGACTTTTCGAAAAACTACTTTAAGTAAACTGATTTTGATATTGTTCCCAGAATGAACACACAAACTTCCTTCTTTTAAGAACAGACCGAATTTCAGTATCAAGAAAAAAGAAAGTTAGGTGACTTTTTTTTGGTTTCTGGGTGACAATATTTTGCCCAGTAGCTGCAATGGTATCAGTAATAAGTGTTCCATCATCATCGATAGTGCAATTTTCCAACAAACACCCGGGAGAAAGATATAAGACATTGTGGATGCAGTAGTAATGGCGTCACTTTAGGACACATTTTGCCCCTGGGTCCCTGCCTCAGGACCCATGGTCCCTGGCCCGGGGTCAATGACCTAGGGGTACCATGGCCCACCCCTTAATTTTGGCAGGGGTACATAGGACCACCCCCCAGGTCCCACGGTCCCTGGCTCGGGTCAATGACCTAGGGGTACTTAGGACCACCCCTCTAGAATTTGGCAGGGGTACATAGGACCCCCCCTTAAATTTTGGAAATTGCCAAATCTAAAAATTTGGTGTGGTAGCCTAGGACCATATTATGTACCTCTATCAGTATTGCGGGTCTATGTCGTTTCCTTTCATGGGTAAAAAATTGCCAAAAATTTAAATTTCGGAGGTTTTTGACCTAATGTATCCCCTTTGATGAGGTATTATTACCATATATGGTTATATGTGCATATACAGGGGTTCATTACCTTTCATAAGACATGGGTATATTGGTGCACCCCTTTAAATTTTTGGGAGGTGTTCCTTGGCCCACCCCATCAATTTTGGAAATTGCCCAATTTAAACATTTGGTACAATAGTATAGAACCCTAGTATGTATTACTATAAATTTGGGTGGCCCACTTCGTTCCCTTTCAGGGGTATAAAATTGCCAAATTTTAGTACAACCACATGTTTGGTTTTTGGCTCATTTTATTCCCTTGGATGAGGTCCTATTACCTTATATAGTTATATGGGTGTATACAGGTGTTCATTTCCTATTGTAAGACATAGGTACATTTGTGCATCCCTTTAAAAAATTTGGGAGGAGTATCTTGGCCCACCCCTTAAATTTTGGAAATTACCCAATTTAAACATTTGGTAT
Organism: Thermobia domestica; assembly: GCF_964235325.1. NCBI lineage: Eukaryota > Metazoa > Arthropoda > Insecta > Zygentoma > Lepismatidae > Thermobia > Thermobia domestica. The sequence goes on along the minus strand of NW_027656093.1, from coordinate 195 downwards.
CATAGTACTGGACCCTAATATAGATTACTATAAATTTGGGTGGTCTACCTCGTTCCCTTTTAGGGGTACAAAATTGCCAAAATATAAACGTAAGCAATACGTTGTATCACGTGTTTGGTTTATGACCTAATTTATTCCAATGGATGAGGTCCTATTACCTTATATGGTTATATGGTCATGTGTAGGGGTCCATCC